>NC_052332.1:31307636-31445136 GCF_016432855.1 Salvelinus namaycush | reverse complement strand
TGTGTTTACCATAATCAGTGGTGATCCTCTGCATGCACTCTGTGCTGATTGGAGGACACATCCAGAGGTTGCTGTTGGAGACTGCTCTGGACATGCACCTGACGGACGGTTCTCTGGTGTTCATCCCCTACGACACACTGCTCTACAGCCTGCCCTACAGGGATGTCCGCTACCCAGCCCTCATCAACAACGGCAAGCTGCGGCGAGCATACGACGCTGTCCTGACCGTCACCATGGACTCAGAGGAGAACTCATTCTACAAGGCCTACCAGAAGACTGTGAATGTTGGGGGGGTTCCCAGACACATCAAGCTCCACCAGGTACAGCTGAATGAGCTGAGGACAACTGGGGCTTACATGCATAGGCATAGTTTTGGGCTAAATCCTATCAAGCCATTATAGTGTCCATGGTTTTGGGCTAAATCCTATCAGGCCATTATAGTGTCCATGGTTTTGGGCTAAATCCTATCAGGCCATTATGTGTCCATGGTTTTGGGCTAAATCCTATCAGGCCATTATAGTGTCCATGGTTTTGGGCTAAATCCTATCAGGCCATTATGTGTCCATGGTTTTGGGCTAAATCCTATCAGGCCATTATAGTGTCCATGGTTTTGGGCTAAATCCTATCAGGCCATTATAGTGTCCATGGTTTTGGGCTAAATCCTATCAGGCCATTATAGTGTCCATGGTTTTGGGCTAAATCCTATCAGGCCATTATAGTGTCCATGGTTTTGGGCTAAATCCTATCAGGCCATTATAGTGTCCATGGTTTTGGGCTAAATCCTATCAGGCCATTATAGTGTCCATGGTTTTGGGCTAAATTCCATCAGGCCATTATAGTGTCCATAGTTTTGGACTAAATCCTATCAGGCCATTATAGTGTCCATGGTTTTGGGCGAAATCCTATCAGGCCATTATAGTGTCCATGGTTTTGGGCTAAATCCTATCAGGCCATTATAGTCTCCATGGTTTGGGGCTAAATCCTATCAGGCCATTATAGTGTCCATGGTTTTGTATATTTGCATTTGTGTAACACGAATATCTCGTGGACAGACTACGTAAACATATCTGACTATTGTTCTTATTTCATTTTTTCCAGATTTCTCCTCTGTTTGGTACCATCTACAGCTCGATCCTCTTCATGGCTAACGCTCTGCAGAATGTTCGTGATGCTGGGGAGTGGAGGTCTGGAGCCAACCTGGTGCGCCACTCCAGGAACATGGCTTTCTATGGTTTCAGCCAGCGTGTCCGCACCAATGGCTCCGGGGCCAGCTTGTTGAAGTACGTGGTGCTGGACACAGATGGGCAGTCCTGGCCTCTGCTGCCCACCCACTGTGTGGACCTGGAGGCTGGGATGGTGATGTCTCTGGGCCGCAGCATCCACTTCCCAGGGGGGGTCCAGCCCAGCCCAGACTCTAGTTGCTGGTTCATTCCAGGCACCTTATGCACAGGAGGTGAGAACACAGCAAATTATACTAAATGACAAATGAGGGTAGGGGGGCTAAATGCAGACAGATGAAAACACGAAAACACACACTCACGCACTGCACTTACGCACGCTCACACGCAGGCAAGTACGCATGTGCACACACGCACCAGCAAACAGGAGGGGAACAGTTACCATCTGTTCATAAAGAGGACATCTTTCTCCAGAGGAAAGTGGAACAGAGAATTAGATCAGGTTGTGGTGGTATGTTGACATAGTCTGTGGTAAGCTAGGGATCTTTTTAAATCAGGCGTGATTCATTATATGATGTTGTACTATGATATGCTTTGTTTTAGGAGGAGTGGATCCATTCCATCTTATCATAGTCTTCCTGTGTATCCTTTTGACCATTCTCTTCTCAAGTGGACTCTACTACTGTATAAGGTATTCTATTTAAACAATAAGGCCCGAGGGGGTGTGCACGCTTAAGGGGCTGTATTCCTATGCATGACGCAACGTGGAGTGCCTGGATACAGCCCTTAGCCATGGTATATTGGCCATATACCATAAACCCCTGAGGTGCCTTATTGCTATTATAAACTGGTTACCAACATAATTCGAAGAGTAAAAAAATATGTTTTTGTCATACCAGTGGTATACCACAGATTTCAGCCAATCAGCATTCAGGGCTCAAACCACCCAGTTTATAATACTGTACAGTACTTTCCACATATTCTTGTTTGCTATTTTCTACATTTGTATGACTCAAGTTTATAACAGCTGGTAATAGTAGCAACATTTCTCAAAATGTCTTCACAGACCTTTAGGTACCTTCTGAACTACTGCTGATGGCACTCCTCCCTCACCCCTTCCTCACTCCTCCCTCACCCCTCCCTCTCCCCTCTGCACCCCTCCTCCCCCCTCCCTCTACACCCCTCCTTCTACCTTTCACTTTTAGGAGGCATATCAACCAGATTAGTTTAGTCAGGGGTCCTGACAAGATCATGCTAACCCTGGCAGATGTGATCTTCATCAACCCCTCACTCAGTAATAAGGTCAGATCACCTAACTGACAGTGTTTGGAAGATCCAATGGGGTCATATTTAAGTTCCCACATAATGATTGATATACAGCATATGGCCATAAGTATGTGGACACACCTTCAACTTAGTGGATTTGGCTATTTCAGCCACTGCCACCGCCATTGGACTCTGGAGCAGTGGAAACGTGTTCTCTGGAGTGATGAATCACGCATCACCATCTGGCAGTATGACGGACCAATCTGGGATTGGCGGATGCCAGGAGAACGCTACCTGCCCCAATTAATATTGCCAACTGTAAAGTTTGGTGGAGGAGGAATAATGGTCTGAAGAGAAATCTTAACGCTACAGCATACAATAACATTCTAGACGATTCTGTGCCTCCAACTTTTTAGCAACAGCTTGGGGAAGGCCCTTTCCTGTTTCAGCATGACAATGCACCTGTGCACAAAGTGAGATCCATACAGAAATCGAGATCAGTGTGGAAGAACTTGACTGCCCTGCACAGGGCCCTGATTTCAACCCCATAGAACACCTTTGGGATGAATTGGAACGCCAACTGCGTGCCAGGCCTAATTGCCCAACATCAGTACCCGACTTCACTAATGCTCTTGTGACTGAATGGAAGCAAGTCCAGCAATGTTCCAACATCTAGTGGAAAGGCTTCCCAGAAGAGTGGAGGCTGTTATAGAGGCGAAGGGGGGAACAACTCCATATTAATGCCCATGATTTTGGAATGAGATGTTCAACGAGCAGGTGTCCACATACTTTTGGCTGGACAACACATGCAATTGAAAATATATATTTTTTTTATTTGATATCTTTGCAGCATGATGAGTGGTTTTGTCAATAACCTATGTTTTTCTCTCCATGTTTCAGAAGCTAAGTTTAGATGAGAGCAAAGTGGGTGATATGAGTAGGAAACCCTCAGATACGGATCGTCAGAGCCTCTCTACTCCCTTCTCTGACTCCACCGTCACCCCGGCAACCTATGCAAACTCCAACATAGCCATCTTTGAGGTAACGGGGGAAGGAGGCTCTCTTCTAAGAACAGTTCAGGGAGTTCTGAGGCTTGTCTGAAAGTTGATTCAGAACTATCAAGCACATACCTTTTTACAGGGAGTTCTGAGGCTTGTTTGAAAGTTGATTCAGAACTATCAAACACGTACCTTTTTACAGGGAGTTCTGAGGCTTGTCTGAAAGTTGATTCAGAACTATCAAACACGTACCTTTTTACAGGGAGTTCTGAGGCTTGTCTGAAAGTTGATTCAGAACTATCAAGCACGTACCTTTTTACAGGGAGTTCTGAGGCTTGTCTGAAAGTTGATTCAGAACTATCAAACATGTACCATTTTATAGCGAGTTCTAAGGCTTGTCTGAAAGTTGATTCAGAACTATCAGAACTATCAAACACGTACCTTTTTATAAGGAGTTCTGAGGCTTGTCTGAAAGTTGATTCAGAACCATCAAACACGTACCATTTTATAGCGAGTTCTAAGGCTTGTCTGAAAGTTGATTCAGAACTATCAGAACTATCAAACACGTACCTTTTTACAGGGAGTTCTGAGGCTTGTCTGAAAGTTGATTCAGAACTATCAAACACGTACCTTTTTACAGGGAGACTGGGCTTGGATGAAAAGACTCCCGTCTGGAAACTTTAAAGACATAACTCCCCAGACCAGTGACGTCTTTGAGTTGGTGAGGTTCTACTGTGAAATATACTGCCAGTTACGATGTAAGATTTGATGATGAGAAATCCGTTTGACTATAACTAATGTATCTCTGTTGTCCATTAAAATGAGCCCATTGTCACGGCTCTGTTCTTTCAGATGAAGGACATACGACACGAGAACGTCAACCTCTTCCTGGGGTTTTTCCTTGACTGTGGTGTTTTCGGCATCATGACAGAGTATTGCTCACGTAGCAGCTTGCAGGACTTGCTAAGCAATACTGACGTTAAGCTGGACTGGATGTTTAAGACCTCCCTGTTATTGGACCTTATCAAGGTAACCACTAGTAGTGGGGTGTGGCCAAAATCCTCTCAGAGACATACAGTTACACTATTCCTATAGGAAGACCTGCAGCTGCCACAATGTGCTTTAAATCATTTTACATTACAGATTTGTTAGAGTTTAGGTCCCAAAGTTAATTTAACCCAACTCACTGTATACCTACAGCAGGCTACCTTTCTCTCTGACATGACACCAACACTACTTTTTTCTGTCTTCCATAGGGCATGAAGTACCTCCACCACCGAGGTGTTTGTCATGGACGACTCAAGTCTCGGAACTGCGTAGTGGATGGCCGCTTTGTGCTCAAGCTCACAGACTACGGCTACAACAAGATTTTGATGGCACAAAGGTTCCCATACGAAGATCCCTCCGCAGAAGGTGGGTGTTAAGACCACTCAAATCAAATCAAATTGTATTTGTCACATGCGCCGAATACAACAGTGAAATACAGTGAAATGCTTACTTACAAGCCCTTAACCAACAATGCAGTTTTAAGAAAATACTCCCAAAAATAAAACATAAAAAGTATGAGATAAGACTAACAAATAATTAAAGAGCAGCAGTAAATAACAATAGTGGGGCTATATACAGGGGGTACCGGTACAGAGTCAATGTGTCAATGTGCGGGGGCACCGGTGTCGAGGTATTGAGGATAATTATGTACATGTACAGAGCCTTGCAAAAGTATTCACCCCCTTGGCGTTTTTCCTATATTGTTTCATTACAACCTGTAATTTAAATGTATTTTTATTTGGATTCCATGTAATGGACATACATAAAATAGTCCAAATTGGTGAAGTGAAATGAAAAAAGTTACTTGTTTCAAAAAATTCGAAAAACATTTAAACGGAAAAGTGGTGCATGCATATGTATTCACCTCCTTTGCTATGAAGCCCCTAAATAAGATCTGGTGCAACCAATTACCTTCAGAAGTCACATAATTAGTTAAATAAAGTAAATTTGTGAGCAATCTAAGTGGCACATCATCTGTCACATGATCTCAGTATATATACACCTGTTCTGAAAGGCCCCAGAGTCAGCAACACCACTAAGCAAGGGGCACCACCAAGAAAGTGGCACCATGAAGAGCAAGGAGCTCTCCAAACAGTTCAGGGACAACGTTGTGGAGAAGTACAGATCAGGTATGGGTTATAAAAAAATATAAAAAATGTTGAACATCCCACGGAGCACAATTAAATCCATTATTAAAAAATGGAAAGAATATGGCACCACAACAAACCTGCCAAGAGAGGGCCGCCCACCAAAACTCAGGGACCAGGCAAGGAGGGCATTAATCAGAGAGGCAACAAAGGGACCAAAGATAACCCTGAAGGAGCTGCAAAGCTCCACAGCGGAGATTGGAGTATCTGTCCATAGGACCACTTTAAGCCGTTCACTCCACAGAGCTGGGCTTTACGGAAGAGGGACCAGAAAAAAGCCATTGCTTAAAGAAAAAAATTTGCAAATACGTTTGGTGTTTGCCAAAAGGCATGTGGGAGACTCCCCAAGCATATGGAAGAAGATACTCTGGTCAGATGAGACTAAAATTGAGCTTTTTGGCCATCAAGGAAAACGCTATGTCTGGCGCAAACCCAACACCTCTCATCACTCCGAGAACACCATCCCCACAGTGAAGCATGGTGGTGGCAGCATCATGCTGTGGGGATGTTTTTCATCGGCAGGGACTGGGAAACTGTTCAGAATTGAAGGAATGATGGATGGCGCTAAATACAGGGAAATTCTTGAGGGAAACCTGTTTCAGTCTTCCAAAAATTTGAGACTGGGATAGAGGTTCACCTTCCAACAGGACAATGGCCCTAAGCATACTGCTAAAGCAACACTCGAGTGGTTTAAGGGGAAACATTTAAATGTCATGGAATGGCCTAGTCAAAGCCCAGACCTCAATCCAATTGAGAATCTGTGGTATGACTGAAAGATTGCTGTACACCAGCGGAACCCATCCAACTTGAAGGAGCTGGAGCAGTTTTGCCTTGAAGAATGAGCAAAAATCCCAGTGGCTAGATGTGCCAAGCTTATAGAGACAGGAGGCAACAAAATAGGAAAAATGCCAAGGGGGGTGAATACTTTCATAAGACACTGTAGGTAGAGTTATTAAAGTGGTTATGCATAGATAATAACAGAGGGTAGCAGCAGCGTGTGTGGCGGGGGCAATGAAAATAGTCTGGGTATCCATTTAATTAGCTGTTCAGGAGTCTTATGGCTTGGGGGTAGAAGCTGTTTAGAAGCCTCTTGGACCTAGACTTGGTGCTCCGGTACCGCTTGCCGTGTGGTAGCAGAGAGAACAGTCTATGATTAGGGTGGCTAGAGTCTTTGACAATTTTTGGGGCCTTCCTCTGACATCGCCTGGTATAGAGGTCCTGGGTGGCAAGAAGCTTGGCCCCGGTGATGTACTGGGCCGTATGCACTACCCTCTGTAGTGCCTTGCGGTTTTGACAGTTGCCATACCAGCCAGTGATGCAATCTGTCAGGATGCTCTCGATGGTGCAGCTGTAAAACCTTTTGAGGATCTGAGGACCCATGCCAAATCTTGTCATCCTCCTGAGGGGGAGTAGGTTTTGTCGTGCCCTCTTCACGACTGTCTTGGTGTGCTTGGACCATGTTTGTTTGTTGGTGATGTGGATGCCAAGGAACTTGAAGCTCTCAACCTGCTCCACTACAGCCCCGTCGATGAGAATGGAGGCATGGTAGGTCCTCCTTTTCCTGCAGTCCACAATCATTTCCTTTGTCTTGATCACATTGAAGGAGAGGTTGTTGTCATTGCACCACACGGTCAGGTCTCTGACCTCCTCCCTATAGGCTGTCTCATCATTGTCGGTGATCAGGCCTACCGCTGTTGTGTCATCAGCACTTAATGATGGTGTTGGAGTCGTGCCTGGCCGTGCAGTCATGAGTGAACAGGGAGAACAGGAGGGGTCTGAGCACGCACCCCTGAGGGGCCCCCGTTTTGAGGATCAGCGTGGCGGATGTGTTGTTACCTACCCTTACCACCTGGAGGTGACCCGTCAGGAAGTCCAGGATCCAGTTGCAGAGGGAGGTGTGTAGTCCCAGGGTCCTTAGCTTATTGATGGGCTTTGAGGGCACTATGGTGTTGAACGCTGAGCTGTAGTCAATGAATAGCATTCTCACATAGGTGTTCCTTTTGTCCAGGTGGGAAAGAGCAGTGTGGAGTGCAATAGAGATTGCATCATCTGTGGATCTGTTTGTGCCGTATGCAAATTGGAGTGGGTCTAGGGTTTCTGGGATAATGGTGTGTATGTGAGCCATGACCAGCCTTTCAAAGCACTTCATGGCTACAGACGTGAGTGCTATGGGTCGGTAGCCATTTAGGCAGGTTACCTTAGTGTTCTTGGACACAGGGACTATGGTGGTCTGCTTGAAACATGTTGATATTACAGACTCAGACAGGGAGAGGTTGAAAATATCAGTGAAAACACTTGCCAGTTGGTCAGCACACTCTCGGGATTACACGTCCTGATAATCCGTCTGGCCCAGCGGCCTTGTGAATGTTGACCTGTTTAAAGGTCTTACTCACATCGGCTGCGGAGAGTGTGATCACAGTCATCCGGAACAGCTGATGCTCTCATGCATGTTTCAGTGTTACTTGCCTCGAGGCGAGCATAGAAGTTACTTAGCTTGTCTGGTATATTCGTGTCACTGGGCAGCTCTCAGCTGTGCTTCCCTTTGTAGTCTGTAATAGTTTGCAAGCTCTGCCACATCCGACGATCGTCAGAGCTGGTGTAGTACGATTCAATCTTATTGCTGTATTGACACTTTGCCTGTTTGATGGTTTGTCGAAGGGCATAGCAGGATTTCATATACGCTTCCGTGTTAGAGTACTGCTCCTTGAAAGCAGCAGCTCTATCCTTTACCTCAGTGTGAATGTTGACTGTAATCCATGGCTTCTGGTTGGGGTATGTACGTTCAGTCACTGTAGGGATGACGTCTTCGATGCACTTATTGATATAGCCATTGACTGATGTGGTGTACTCCTCAATGCCATAGCAACAATCCTGGGAACATATTCCAGTCTGTGCTAGCAAAACAGTCCCGTAGTTTAGCATCTGCTTCATCTGACCACTTTTTTATAGACCGAGTTACTGGTGCTTCCTGCTTTAATTTTTGCTTGTAAGCAGGAATCAGGAGGATAGAGTTATGGTCAGATTTGCCAAATGGAGGGCGAATGAGAGCTTTATACGCGTCTCTGTGTGTGGAGTAAATGTGGTCTAGAATTTTTTTCCCTCTGGTTGCACATTAAACATGCTGATAGAAATGAGGTCAAACTGATTTAAGTTTCCCCGCTTTAAAGTCCCCGGCCACTAGGAGCGCCTCCTCTGGATGAGCATTTTCCTGTTTGCTTATGGCAGAATACAGCTCATTGAGCGAGGTTTTAGTGCCAGCCTCGGTCTGTGGTGGTATGTAGACAGCTACGGAAAAAACTGATGAAAACTCTCTAGGTAGATAGTGTGGTCTACAGCTTATCATGAGATACTCTACCTCAGGCGAGCAAAACCTTGAGACTTCCTTAGATATCGTGCACCAACTGTTGTTCACATAAATGCATAGGACCCCGCCCCGTGTCTTTCCAGAGGCTACTGTTCTGTCCTGCCGATAGAGTGTATAACCCGCAAGCTGTACGTTGGGATGGTGTTCTTCGGCTTGCAAGCCTCCCCCTTTTTCCTCCAAACATAACGATGGTCATTATGGCCAAACAGTTCTATTTTTGTTTCATCAGACCAGAGCACATTTATCCAAAATGTACGATCTTTGTCCCCATGGGCAGTTGCAAACCGTAGTCTGGCTTTTTTATGGCGGTTTTGGAGCAGTGGCTTCTTCCTTGCTGAGCGGCCTTTCAGGTTATGTTGATTATAGGACTCGTTTTACTGTGGATATAGATACTTTTGTACCTGTTTCCTCCAGCATCTTCACAAGGTTTTTTGCTGTTGTTCTGGGATTGATTTGCACTTTTCGCACCAAAGTACATTAATCTCTAGGAGACAGAACGTGTCTCCTTCCTGAGCGGTATGACGGCTGCGTGGTCCCATGGTGTTTATAATTGCGTAATAATGTTTGTACAGGTGAACGTGGTACCTTCAGGCGTTTGGAAATTGCTCCCAAGGATGAGCCAAACTTGTGGAGGTCTACAATTGTTTTCTGAGGTCTTGACTGATTTCTTTTGATTTTCCTATGATGTCAA
This sequence comes from Salvelinus namaycush, assembly GCF_016432855.1. Lineage (NCBI taxonomy): Eukaryota > Metazoa > Chordata > Actinopteri > Salmoniformes > Salmonidae > Salvelinus > Salvelinus namaycush. The sequence goes on along the minus strand of NC_052332.1, from coordinate 31,435,444 downwards.
GCAAAGAGGCACTGAGTTTGAAATACATCCACAGGTACACCTCCAATTGACTCATATTATGTCAATTAGCCTATCAGAAGCTTCTAATGACATGACATCATTTACTGGAATTTTCCAAGCTGTTTAAAGGCACAGTCAACTTAGTGTATGTAAATCTGACCCACTGGAATTTTGATACAGTTAATTATAAGTTAAATAATCTGTCTGTAAACAATTGTTGGAAAAATTACTTGTGACATGCACAAAGTAGATGTCCTAACCGACTTGCCAAAACTATAGGTTGTTAGCAAGAAATTTGTGGAGTGGCTGAAAAACAAGTTTTAATGACTGCAACTTAAGTGTATGTAAACTTCCGACTTCAACTGTATCTGTCTGTGTGTGTGTATGCGTGTGTGTGTGTGCGTGCCTACTTGCCTGTGTGGTTGTGCAGAGCTGCTGTGGACGGCCCCTGAGATCCTACGGGGCCCTCACCCAGGGCTGTGCGGCACCCAGCTAGGGGACGTCTACAGCTTCGCCATCATCATGCAGGAGGTGGTGCTGCGGAGACCTCCCTTCTGTATGCTGGACCTGTCTGCTGAAGGTGTAGATCACTCATCCAATCACAACCCCAAACACAATTTAAAACAACAAAGTAGAAGAGACAGTTTCATCAGTGTGGTTTAATAGGGGTGTGGTTTAATAGGGGTGTGGTTTAATAGGGGTGTGGTTTAATAGGGGTGTGGTTTAATAGGGGTGTGGTTTAATAGGGGTGTGGTTTAATAGGGGTGTGGTTTAATAGGGGTGTAGTTTAATAGGGGTGTGGTTTAATAGGGGTGTGGTTTAATAGGGGTGTGGTTTAATAGGGGTGTAGTTTAATAGGGGTGTAGTTTAATAGGGGTGTGGTTTAATAGGGGTGTGGTTTAATAGGGGTGTGGTTTAATAGGGGTGTAGTTTAATAGGGGTGTGGTTTAATAGGGGTGTGGTTTAATAGGGGTGTGGTTTAATAGGGGTGTGGTTTAATAGGGGTGTAGTTTAATAGGGGTGTGGTTTAATAGGGGTGTGGTTTAATAGGGGTGTAGTTTAATAGGGGTGTGGTTTAATAGGGGTGTGGTTTAATAGGGGTGTGGTTTAATAGGGGTGTAGTTTAATAGGGGTGTGGTTTAATAGGGGTGTGGTTTAATAGGGGTGTGGTTTAATAGGGGTGTAGTTTAATAGGGGTGTGGTTTAATAGGGGTGTGGTTTAATAGGGGTGTAGTTTAATAGGGGTGTGGTTTAATAGGGGTGTGGTTTAATAGGGGTGTGGTTCAATGGGGGTGTGGTTTAGTAGGGGTGTGGTTTAACAGGGTGTGTGGTTTAACAGGGTGTGTGGTTTAACAGGGGTGGTTTAATAGGGGTGTGGTTTAATAGGGGTGTGGTTTAATAGTGGTGTGGTTTAATAGAGGGTGTGGTTTAATAGAGGGTGTGGTTTAATAGGGGTGTGGTTTAACAGGGTGTGGTTTAACAGGGTGTGTGGTTTAACAGGGGTGGTTTAATAGGGGATGGGTGGGTGATTCAGGCTTCATTTGAATGTGTATACATAAATAACGTCTGTTGCATGCATGGTCCCAGTGCTCTCTGTTGGTCCTCCCTGTGGTTCAGGTGGTAGAGTATGGTGCTTGCAACACCAAGGTTGTGGGTTTGATTCCCCACGGAAAAAAGTACAAAAATGCATGCACTAACTACTGTAAGTTGCTCAATGACTAAAATGTGCAAAATAAAATGTCAGTAGTAGATACTGTAGCTTGGTCTTGGTGGGGTAACTCAGAGTGTCTGCTCCGGTCTGTCAGATGTCATCCAGAAGGTGAGGAATTCTCCACCACTGTGCCGCCCTGTGGTGTCACCAGACCACGCCCCCCTGGAGTGTATCCAGCTGATGAAACAGTGCTGGAACGAACAGGCAGATAGGCGGCCGCACTTCAATGACATCTTTGACCAGGTACCTTAGCCTGAGACATCAAACAGACCACTCACAATCAGTGTCTTTAAAAAAAACATTTTTAAAAATTGACTAATATAAGGGAACCTTTTGTCTGTAAAGGTTTGACTGGGGGATATAAAAGCATCATTCGAGTTCACCTTTAACCCCCCCACCCCCACATCCCCCTTCAATCCCAGTTTAAGAACATCAACAAAGGGAGGAAGACCAACATCATAGACTCCATGCTGCGGATGCTGGAGCAGTACTCCTCTAACCTGGAGGAGCTGATCAGAGAGAGGACTGAGGAGCTGGAGATAGAGAAACTGAAGACTGAGAAACTACTCACTCAGATGCTGCCTCCGTGAATAACAGACAATGACACATACACTCAAAGCTACTGACTAGGATGTACAAATGTTTCTCCTCAAACAAAGTATACAGTTTCCAACGACGAGGGCCCTAAATGGTATTTCTTCTCTGTTTGCAGATCTGTTGCAGACGTCCTGAAGGTTGGCGGTACTGTGGAACCGGAGCATTTTGAAAATGTAACACTTTACTTCAGCGACATAGTAGGTTTTACCACAATCTCTGCCAACAGCGAGCCTATCGAAGTGGTGGACCTCCTCAATGACCTATATACTCTATTTGACGCCATCATTGGCAATCATGATGTATACAAGGTAAGCCTTTTGCTTAGTCTTGAATGAATGACTTGGTGTGTCTTCTTGTGCACCTTTGTAACCTACTGAAGATATTTCCTCTTCGATGGTAGGTGGAGACAATAGGAGATGCATACATGGTGGCGTCCGGCCTACCTGTTCCCAATGGAAACCGTCATGCTGCAGAGATATCCAGCATGGCCCTGGACATCCTGAGTGCTGTCGGCACCTTCAAGATGAGACACATGCCGGATGTACCCGTTCGCATACGCATTGGACTGCACTCAGGTCAGCGCTCCATTTTAAAGACCCCCATATGAACAAAATGGAAGTACAAATAATTTTGAAATTAACGCCACATACCATACTGATGTCAAACATCATAAACAGTCAAACTGCCATGAACTTCCCAGTGCGTTTACATTTTTCTGACAGTGTTGATATGAAATGTCTCCTAGGAACAGGCATGCCACCGCTGCTGTGTGTGTGTGAAGTGATATAACTACTTAAGTAAAAATACTTTAAAGTACTAATTAAGTAATTTTGGGGGGGGTATCTGTACTTTACTATTTATCTTTTTGACAACTTTTACTTTTACTTCACTATATTCATAAATAAAATAATTTACTTTTTACATCATACATTTTCCCTGACACCCAAATGTACTCGTTACATTTTGAATGCTTAGCAGGACAGGAAAATGGTCCAATTCATGTACTTATCAAGAGAACACGTGATCATCCCTACTGCCTCTGATCTGACGGACTCACTAAACACAAATGCATAATTTGTAAATGATGTCTGAGTGTTGGAGTTTTCCCCAGCTATCCGTAAAATGTAAAAACAAGAAAATGGTACCGTCTGCTTTGCTTAATGTAAGGAATTTGAAATGATTTATAATCTTACTTTTGATACTTAAGTATGTTTTAGAAATTACATTTACTTTTGATACATAAGTATATTTAAAACCAAATACTTTCACTCAAGTAGTATTTTCTTGGGTGACTTTCACTTTTACGTGAGTAAATTTCTATTAAGGTATCTATACTTTTATTCAAGCATCACAATTGGATACTTTTTCCACCACCGTGTGTGTGTGTGTGTGTGTGTGTGTGTGTGTGTGTGTGTGTGTGTGTGTGTGTGTGTGTGTGTGTGTGTGTGTGTGTGTGTGTGTGTGTGTGTGTGTGTGTGTGTGTGTGTGTGTGTAGGCCCGTGTGTTGCTGGGGTGGTAGGCCTCACCATGCCCAGGTACTGTCTGTTTGGTGACACAGTCAACACTGCCTCCAGGATGGAATCCACAGGAATGCGTAAGACCTGCCACCAAAGAGCCAAATATGGCTAAAAGATGAAGCAATTCTAGGCTGCGTTTTAGTAAGCGCTTTATACCAGAGTCCCAAAATAAGATTTTTCCTACCATATTGTTTGCAGCATACCGAATCCATTTGAGCCATAGCACAGCAAAGATCCTAGTGGATCTGAGAGAAGGCTACCAGGTTCAACTTCGTGGAAAGACAGAGCTCAAGGTCAGCTTTGTGCTCCCACTCTCTGGCATTTATATTACCCTCAAAGTAAATCATAAAATGAACAACTGAATACTGTTTAGTGACTTATCTGTGATAATAATGACCTTGGATGTCTCATGTCTCCACAGGGGAAAGGAATGGAGGAGACCTACTGGCTGTTTGGAAGGGACAGTTTCACCAAACCCCTGCCTGTGCCACCTGAGCTTAAGTCAGGGTAAGGAAAGTCAAAGCTAAGTCCTGTAAAGGGATGATTATCTTTGTTCCAAGTGACAGTGATCCTGCAAGTATCAAACTACACTAAATGACCAAAATGTGTGGACACCTGCTCGTCGAACATCTCATTGCAAAATCATGGGCAATAATATGGAGTTGGTCCCCCCTTTGCTGCTATAATAGCCTCCACTCTTCTGGGAAGGCTTTCCACTAGATGTTAGGGACTTGCTTCCATTCAGCCACAACAGCATTAGGTTGGGCATTGATGTTGGGCGATTAGGCCCGCATTCGGCATTCTAATTCATCCCAAAGGTGTTCGATGGGGTTGAGGTCAGGGCTCTGTGCAGGCCAGTCAAGTTCTTCCACACCGATCTCAACAAACCATTTCTGTAAAGACCTTGCTTTGTGCATGGGGGCATTGTCATGCTGAAACAGGAAAGGGCCTTCCTCAAACTGCTGCCACAAAGTTGGAAGCACAGAATCGTCTAGAATGTCATTGTATGCTGTAGCATTAAGATTTCCCTTCACTGGAACTAAGGGGCATAGCCCGAACCATGAAAAACAACCCCAGACCATTATTCCTCCTCCACCAAACTTTACAGTTGGCACTATGCATTTGGGCAGGTAGCGTTCTCCTGGCATCCTCATAACCCAGATTCATCGTCGGACTGCCAGATGGTGAAGCATGATTCATCACTCCAGAGAATGCTTTTCCACTGCTCCAGAGTCCAATAACGGCGAGCTTTACACCACTCCAGCCGACGCTTGGCATTGCGCATAGTGATCTGAGGCTTGCATGTGGCTGCTCGGCCATGGAAACCAATTTTATGAAGCTTCCGATTAACAGTTATTGTGCTGACGTTGCTTCCAGAAGCAGTTTGGAACTCGGTAGTGAGTGTTGCAACCAAGGACAGACGATTTTTACGAGCTGCGCGCTTCAACACTTCAGCACTCACCTATTTTGTGAGCTTGTTTGTTCCACTACTTCGCGGCTGAGCCGCTGTTGCTCCTAGACGTTTCCACTTCACAATAACAGCACTTACAGTTGCCCGGGACTGCTCAAGCAGGGAATAAATGTGATGAACTGACTTGTTGGAAAGTTTGCATCCTATGACGGTGTCACGTTGAAAGTCCCTGACCTCTTCAGTAAGGCCATTCTACTGCCAATGTTTGTCTATGGAGATTGCATGGCTGTGTGCTCGATTTTATACAGCTGTCAGTAACGGGTATGGCTGAAACAGCCTAATCTACTAATTTGAAGGGTATGTTCACATACTTTTGTATGTATAGTGTATGTATCATGAACTGATTTGTATACAAACTGCACTTTTACAGCAGATCAAAAATAGTTACAAAGGCTGTGTTAAAACAGGAAGCCCAATTCTGATATTTTGTTTCACTAATTGGTCTTTTGACCAATCAGATGAGTTCTGAAAAAGAGCTGACGTTAAAAGATCTGATGTGATTGGTCAAAAGTCCAATAAGTGGAAAAAATATCCGAATTGTGCTGCCTGTGTAAATGCAGCCTCTGCCAACGTAAAGTGGACACATGCAGCGTATTATGAGGAGGGTTGGCCAGCTTTGGTCTTGAGTTTCCATGTGTGGCATTTGCTTTACCTCTCCAATGTATGTTTCAGGCAAATGGCTCATGGCTTGCAGATGGAGGAGATCAACCGACACAAGCGGAAGAAAGCGGAACAACAACTTGCCAAGAAGAAAAAATGATGTAGAGTTATGCATTAAAAATGTATAGCATTACAAGGTGTTCATGACTAGAGTAGTATCTCAGTGGGATACTCAGTACTTACACTGACTGCCTTTTAACTCTTCCTGGATTTTTTCTGCTGAAGATCTTGCTAACAGCTGACTAACGTTGTGTTCTTTCAAACTTAACCGGAGCGCAAGCGGGACTCTCTCTTCAGCAATGACAGTTAAATGGGAAAAAGGCCACAGGCTTTATGAACTGATGTCCCACATCCTTCTTGCTGTCTTTCAGAACGAAGACAGCGAAGGACTTAAAGCATCTCCTGCAGAAAGCGGTGAGGAGGCTCTTCACTGTGCAGACAATGACTCTGACTCTGGCAGCAGGTTTGGACGAGGACAATGTGATGATGCATCATCACTGAAATGGTTCTTTGCAAGAAACACCTCTAGTGAAACCTGGATACTCTCTCTCCACTTGTGTTTGCCATTTTGACAATCAATGACTTTTTTTCCCAACCATGGCTCGATACTCTTCCTATAGAAATGAGAGTTTGAAAAGTCATTGCCATAGACCATAGCATGTCGTGCATAAGCAGGAAAGGGACAAAGGTATATGTAATGCTATGAGCATCTACTAATCAATGGAAGTTTTGAGAAATAGACAATGCCTCATTAGGACATGGCGAGTTTGCATTACCGTACACCATACAGTTGGCATCAGTGGACATAATACTACATCACAATATACTGTAGAGTTTATTCTACAATCTTCATAAGAAGCCCTTCAAAGAGGAATTTGTCTCTGGAGAAGGAGCTATAATAGCACATGGGATTTCGTCACTGAACAGTTAAGGTATCATCAGAAAAACAATGTTTCGAGCCAGTTGCATGATTTAGCCTACAATCTCTTATTCATCTCGAGAGCTTGTGTTCTTCTCCTGTGCTCAAATAAACAAACAAACAAACAAACAAAAGTGGGGCAAATATCTAATAACATACAAGAGTTATATAAGGGTTGTACATGTCTATAGTATTTATTTACCTGTTCATCTGTAAATATGATAGAGTATTGCAACGAGAAACTGAATCTACATTTCATGACCTACTATGTAGTTGTAGCCGTCTCTAGCCGATCCTACTGAGCCGTCTGAAATGCTTCTCTATAGGTTGTTCCCTTGAGATGAGAAAACAGTGGTTTTACCTATCATCATCGTCTGCATCTCAAAATAAATGGAATTTTAATTGCCAATGGTTGGTTTTGTCACACAGTGCTTGAGATGGTGGGCCCTGCAAGTACAATATCTGGTGATGCAACAATGCAATAAAAGGCTGTGTAGAGGAATAAATAAAACATGTATCAAACGTATATCTTTGTTTTGCATCAGTTGGTCAGTGGGCAAAGTGACATTCTACAGTATCAGAAACTGATCCCAGTGTTTTTCATCTGAGCTCCAGCAGGCTCTACGTTACCCCCCCAAGGCTGAAAGTATAGGTACACCATATAGAGAACGGAATGAGGCCATAGAGGCATATAGATAATCCTACACACAGGCTATCCACATTAAGAAGGGCACAATGGATTAACATTTGCATTAAATCCGTGAGTGAGACAGAATATATTGTCAACTCTACGCGGGTATCTAGCACTGTCCCTTGAGATTATAAAGCAGATTTGTTGCAAAATATAAACTGGGTGATTAAAACCCTAAATGCTGATTGGCTGACAGCCGGGGTATATCAGACCGTATACCATGGGTATGACAAAACATTTATTTTTACTTCTCTAACAACGTTGGTAACCAGTTTATGATAGCAATAAGGCACGTCAGGGGTTTGTGGTACATGGCCAATATACCACGGCTAAGGGCTGTATCAAGGCACTCCACGTTGCGTCGAGTTAAGAACAGCCCTTAGCCTTGGTATATCGGTCATATACCACACCCTCTCGGGCCTTATTGCTATTATATAACAGCTAATAATAATAATAATAATAATAGCTCCAAAACACTGAAATAGAGAGATGATGTATAACAATAGGTATATAGCCAATCACCTCCACGAGTCAATTATAAGAAACGCAAAAATACACATCCTACAGCCTCGAGTTGTCACGCTGGTAACTTTTGTTAAAAAAAAATATTTTACGTTGCATATATTTTTATAGAGTGTTCAAAGATACCCCAACTATCGTCGAAGCCAGAGGCAAAATAAATTGATCAATTAACTTTTTTAAATGTTCGGAATCACTCGATCTGTGACTGTTCTGGTAAACCGTACAGCCTGACCAATCAATATGGGATCCTCGGGACGTCCATATCCTAAATCCTAACACTAACCTTAACTCAATAACCCTTACCTTAACCCCTACCTTAATACAATGTTAAATGTCAACTTCAATTTGGGGTACGGACTTCCCAAGGATCCCCTATAGCACGGACCCAATCTAAACGCAGACAGAGTTGTTTTCGTTTTACCGAAGTGCAGCCTGCCTTCAGGAGCATTTAGGGATTTATTCGTTTTTACTGCAATTGCACGGCAAGTGTTGTTTTTATTCGCGAAGTACCTGCTGCTTACCCGAACAGGTAAGGACATGTATTTAAAAATATAAACATGAAACATGTATGAAGCATGCACAAACTAAGTTACTGAGCACCAATAGTTTTTTTTTTTCCCAGGAATGGCGCTTTGACGATGCCGAAAACACCAGACAGCAGCGGTATGGATTTAGGAAATGTTTCCCATAGCTGCGATTCACGAGCTCTGAAAGTTACAACATCAACAACATCATCATCATCACCACCACCATCATCTTCCCTCAGCAGCAGTGCTCACCGTCAGCTAGAGGCAGCATCACCACCGCCCCTCCAAGTTCTCCAGTTGAAGAGGCATCATAAGCAGTACTATAGCCATGGCCATAATCTGTTACCTAAGAAGAACCCTCTAGATAATACAGTGAGAGAGTTGTCATCATCCTGTGTCTATGAGGTACCTGACTCTGGTGGTGTTCCCCATGACCCGACTGCCTCTGCATCTGCCATGGCCTTAGCTGTCACTACCACAGTTTGCTCTGGTGTTGAGGCTAGAGATGTATGGAAGTCTGGATACCTGAGAAAGATGAAACACAGCCACAAGAGATTTTTTGTCTTGAGAGGGCCAAGTGACACAGGCCCCAGCCGCTTGGAGTACTATGATAGTGAGAAGAAATTTAGAAATGGAATGAAATCCGTTTGTAAATCTCCTAGTGCTGTGGGTTCTCCTAAGAAGGTGATTTATCTGTATCAATGTTTCACTGTTAGTAAAAGGGTAGATTCTAAACACAAGCACCTGATAGCCCTGTACACTAAGGATGAGCACTTTGTCATGATAGCGGAGAATGAGGAGGAGCAAGAGGATTGGTACCTGGCTCTGAGTGATCTGGTGATCCAGGAGAAAAAGGAGTACCGGGACGCTGAGGAGTTGGATGATGGATACTGGACCATCTCTCCTGGAGCCATCTTCAAGGAGGTGTGGCAGGTGATTGTAAAGCCCAAAGGTTTAGGACAAACCAAGAACCTGATAGGAGTGTGCCGGCTGTGTCTCTCTGCCAAGACCATTCACCTGGTGAAGATGTGCTCTGAGATGACGTCTGTGAACCTGCCTCTGATGAATGTCCGTCGCTGTGGTCACTCCGAGAGCTTCTTCTTTATGGAGGTGGGCCGCTCGTCCTCCACTGGGCCTGGGGAGATCTGGATGCAGGTAGAATCAGGCGACCCTGTGGTGGCTCAGAACATGCATGAGACAATCCTGGAGGCCATGAGAGCCCTGAGGGCCATCCCTGATTTCAGGCCTCGGAGCAAGAGTCAGTCATTCCCATCAAACCCCTGTGCCGTAGTCACCACACGACGTCAACACCATGGCAACCTCCCACCCAGCCTGACTGGGTTACAGCGCTCTATAAGGGTGGAAACTGTTGTGAGCAAACCGTCCCCACAGAAAAATAAAGGAGATGGAGGCCACAGCCCCAATCGAACTTCTAGCCATGGAGAGGGAACAATGAACCAACTGATCAGCCCAGGGACTAGCACCTTGGCTCTCCGTAATGTCTGCATCAGTAAAAGCCTTGAAGAGAGCCTCAGTCACTGTGCATGCATCTCCACCACCATCAGTGTATCCAGCAGCAGTGGCAATGACTCTGATACACACCCCTGGCCCTCTGACACTTCAGTCTTTGGTTCTTCCAGCGACAGAGGCTCTGATACACACCCCTGGCCCTCGGACACTTCAGTCTTTGGTTCTTCCAGCGACAGAGGCTCTGTCTGCGCTGAGGATTTGTGCTCCAACCCATGTGTCTTTCAGTTGTCCAGGAGTAACACCCCTGACTCACTGTTTAACACCACACTCATTGACGAGAACAGCTTGACTGACTACGTGTCCATGGATTTGCAGGTAACGGCTGTGGCCGGGACTAATCAAGGAGATCGCTGTGATGTGGAAACGTCTAAGCCTGAACATTCCAGACAATACCACCAACCCACCTCATGCACTCCAAAATGCGAAAAATACCTCTCATCCAAGCGCCCCTTCCTCCATATCTATAATCAGAGTAAACTCCCAGTGGTGGAAAGTTATATGCCAATGACTTGTGCACCAGGTCCTCATTATACAGATGACATCCCTTCAGATTACAATGTGACCCCCACTCCTCTTCAAACACCTAGTGCTACCATGTTCCCCTCAGACCAGCTGGGGCCCCAGGGCTACATGATAATGCTTCCACGTAGCTGTTCACCAGCAAAGGACAGCCTCAGTGATGTTGATCATTTAGTGTGTGATGAATACATGAACATGTCTCTCGGGAGCCACATGGATGGTCATACACATGGCTCACCGGAGGCTCTTAAGTCCTACAGCTCCTATTCCTCTCTGCCAAGCTCTAACCAGCCTCCCTCACAGATGAACTGTGAACATGATGACTATGTCTCCATGTGTCATCCTGCAGCACATCACTGCTCTGCAGATGAATGGAACAGTAGAAACCCTCTCTGTAGCTCGCCTCGTCACTCTTCTCATCCAAGCAGTGATGTGCTGCTGAACCTATCAGATGTGCCTGTGTTGAATGTCACTGGTTTGTCCTTGGACCAGCATGGGGTTGAAGATAGTGACCTGCCCACTCAAACTGAGTCTATCCAGATTTCAACAGATCGTCTCAACTACATTGCTCTTTACCTGAGGGATGATCAGTGTGCCACCTGTGATGTCCCTTTGCATACTGGTGAGGTCACTTCTCCACTTCCTGCACGTACCAGTCCCAGAGAGAGTGGGTCTGGACCCGGGCTCTACACTGGCATAGACCTCCCCACATCAGCAGGACAGACTGCTGCCACCAGACGTTGGCTGTGTTCTTGTCTCCCCTTGTGTATCAATACTGATGACAGTGAGTAAGAGGACAGGTTAAAAAGTGTCAGTGGTGCTTTTGAATTGATTCATTATTGAATCAACCAGATTGTGAATACTCAGCCTTGTTTATAGGATGATAATGATCAAATAAACAAGTTATTTGTACTCAGTGGAATTGTTCATATAAAAAATGTCTGTCATGTTTCTTTACTTTTGGTGGTTGTTGCTAGTCTGGGTACCAGTTCCACGCCTTGTACTCCCTTGCATATGGCACAGAGTACAACAAGTGGGATGTTTTCTCTTAGAAAATATTTAATCTACACTGTTCAAGTAAATGTTGTCATTTGTTAAAAGTATTTCTTGTTCATAATTGTGTGGTTTGTTCAAGATTGAAATCAGTAGATTTTTTGTGTGAAGTAAAGTGAAAGTTGTGTCTTCAGGCAATGTATTGGTTGTCAACTGGAAGGATATACTTTTTGTTGTGTAGGCCTGAATTATTTGTATTTTTCATGAATCAAGAGGATGTTTTCATTTTCTTTTCACATTTTTCACAGGGCATTTACTGGATCGTTTGCTCTGTACCTGGACGGAAGTCAGCACCTTTGGGTTATGAAAATTTAAAAAAAAATGTGCCTTAATTTGTATTTAATTACCATGCCCTGGGCCCATATTCACAAAACATTTATTACGCAAAAACTCTTAAGAAAAAATAAAACGTTTGTTTGTGCAATTCCAGAACAATATTTAAAGATTTTTTCCAATAACCTTTTTGAGGAATAGCAACTTTTCTTAACTTTCTTAAATCTATAGTTAAGGGAAAAATGGCAGTTAAGAAATGTCTTAAAGATTTTGTGAATCTGGGCCCTGGTGATTGCACCCTTTAATGCTTTTATACCTTTAATGGATGTAATTATACCATTAAAATATAGCTAATGCTGTTATCCACAGCTTGTCTTCATTTACTGGGCTGGATGTACAGCAGGTAATACTATAAACCTGCATAATGCCATTTCCACCACAGAGGTAATAGTTAATGTTCCTTCCTCAGGCTACCATCATCAGTACTTATACAGTGGGGTTACAGGGACAATAACTATCCTATCGTAGTACAATTCATCATTAAGGACTTTTGGAAGATTAGTCCGTAAAAAAGATATCTCTAAACAGAGATCCTAATCAAATCGGTGGACAAGGGTTAGCCGGAAAAAGAGGGAGGAGGGTTAGGTTAATCACAGTAGGAGGTAGTTTTGCTAATGATCACTCCAGGCTCTAGTCTACACATTCCATTTCTACATGACACGTGAGGAACATGGCGCTAAGAGGCAATATCAACCCTGAGGCTCAGCAAAGTGTTGAAATATCTTTATTGTCAGGCATATTTACATGAGTGTTCCACATCCCACACCTTGGGAAAACCCTTACCCTCCCCAACCATTGAACACAAATATATTTCAGAGGCACTTTTCTTAATAAACAAGTTATTAGTTGTATGTTTTGTATTTTAACACTGTCTGCATATTTCTGTCTCCTGGCGTCAGGAGGTAGTGCGTGCTGAGGAAATAGCTTCTTCAGACATATCCTCGTGCCTGTCTTCACCTAGGTCCTTTCCCTGCTGCAGCAGAGGTGTAGTCTCACTGTACATCTTACAGTACAATGCGGTTCATGCATCTGAACGGTCTTCCGTCTCTCTTGTTCATTAAACAAGTCTAACACAGACAAAGAAAGCCTGTTTCATGTAGAGACAACCATGGTCTCTGGCTTTGTTTCCTGGTTACAACATAAAAATTAGACAGTCCAAGCTTGTATTTACTGTATACACCATGTTCCTGACTTCAAATCAAATTTTATTTGTCACATGCGCCAAATACAACAGGTGTAGACCTTACAAGCCCTTAAACAATGCAGTTAAAAAAAGTATTATCCCCCCCAAAATTAAGAAATATAAATAATTTAAAAAAGTAAAAAATAACAAATTCTGTCTCAAGTTGTCTAGGATCTTTCCTAGTTTTTATTGTCTCTTGCTGGGTTGTTAGTGTTTTTTTGGAAAGTGGTAAGCAGTTTGTGCTTGGTGTTTTTCTGAGGCACTTCTACAGCACAGTATGGAACATGGGAGCCAAGGTAATCTACCCAATCACCATCATCCACTGGAATGAGCGGAGGGGAGCGAAAGGGAGGCTGCTCACACGTTGAGGATCTCAAACTCCTCTTCAGACTCAAACAGCTTGTCGGTCGATTCGATGAACTCTGTTCGAAAAGAGTACAACAGTAATCAGTTTGACACAACACACTTCATTTTGGTTAGTATGTTTCAGTTGAGTTTAAACACTACATAGGAGTTTCAATGAGGTTCAAGAAATAAATGCACTTCATGTATAGACCTATACTGTCACTTCGAAACAATATAGGGAAATACCAGAGAGTGGAAGCTTGATATTTGCAGCAAGGATTGCTTGTTATTGGTGTAATATTAGTGGATCTGTCTGGTGGGTAAGCTCATACCTGCCCCTGTGGTCTGAACCTCTGGTTTGGTGGGAGGAACGAAGGGGGGCCAGTGGGGCGGGTGATTCTCCACCAGCTCAAACATCCTCAGGTTCCTCTTCATCTGAATCTCCTTAAAAAGGACAACGACATGGGTCTCAACCACCGGACAATATCCATCTACATCCAATTGTGACTTGAGTGGATGACTCTTACCTGCTGGACCAGGTTACACCAACTGTCAAAGTCATCTTCACTCTTACAAAAAAATCCCTTGGGGGGGGGAAAAAAGACAGAATTTTGATTTGCAATTATGTGGCAAAATCACCACAGTATACAAAATCATCACCACAGTATACAAAATCATCACCACAGTATACAAAATCATCACCACAGTATACAAAATCATCACCACAGTATACAAAATTCCCATTAGAGCAACTTTTTAGAACACACCACCATGCACTTAAAAATCAACTATGAAAACAAGGCCCATGAGATGGGAGGCTCAGTGGTATAACAGGTTGTGGTGGTCGGTGTGTGGGTTCAGCTCTCACCAGGGCCACAGAGGGGTCCAGGTTGGTGATCTTCATGCGACGTGGGCTCCTCAGACAGTGGTAGCTCTGGTCGTCCACTCCACTGCCAGCCTCTGACTCCACGGCTGACTGGGTGGTGTGGGGGTCCAGGTAGATCAGCTCCTCTCCTGGAGGACACAAGAAGGCCTGCTGAACACGGTGGCTAGACAACTCACAGGTTGAGCTCCTTTTGTTACTACCTATTTGGGAACCTTCAGTTCCGGTTTCCTCTTAGACTCACCTACAAAGCCGATGAAGTAATAGGCCAGATTGGGCTTTCCTCCCAGCACACCGCAGGACTGTGGCATTTTAAAACACTCCTGAATGGGACAACACATGGAGTCAGTACAGTATAACTATTTAAAGGCAACAGTAAATGCAGGAATATTGCATAGTAGTTTAGTATCAATTGAATAATAAGAGAAATTCCCAATCCCATCACAGAAAGCATTGATGGCCCAGTACCTTGAGGGCCTGGATGTATACAGGGTTGATGTGGTTGATTCCCATGCGGAGTGGTATGACCAGCAGTAGGGGTCTCCAGTCAGAATGGGACTGGGAATGTGGACACGTCGTGGCTCTGTTCCCATCCGTGTGAGAACAGGCTTGTTCTGGTGTTTCCCGAGAGGTGAAGGGTTCCTGCCAGCCACAGGGTCTCGGCCGCAATCTGCTCTCACTGCTTGCCTGGCGACACTGCTTCTCTGGAAAGGACATGGAAAGAAAACCTTTGTGTCTTTGGAATAACAGCTTTGTGATTCCGCTTTGTCATTATAGGGTACTGTATATAGATTGCTGAGGATTCTTTTTTTTAAATACATTTTAGAATAAGGCTGTAACTTAACAAAATGTGGAAAAGTCAAGGGGTCTGAATACTTTCCGAATGCACTGTATATATTTAGCAAGTGAGGAAAAAAACGTACTGATGTCCTCGATCACCACGGTGTTGTCCATTGACACATACACAGCAAGAGAATTCCAGTCATCAAATAGCGCAAGTTTCCTGACGAGAGATAATAGGTTTATTTATGCCACAAACTTATTTGTGCTAGGTCACACTACTAACATCTGACAATCAAATATTCTGAAATGATTTAATCTCGGTTACCCAGAAGTACAATTCTCGAAAGTTGTCACTTCCCGTTTACACGTGAATCTGTCCACGAGAGATTAGATATGAATAGATCAGTCTTAAAACATGCATAGAAAATACTTACTTGAGCACTTGTGCAACTGTGTTTGGGCCATACCACTCTCCTACAGACTTTCCTTCACCAACTCCCATCTGAGCTGCAAGTAGAAAAACCCAAAAATGAAAACCAAGTTCACTCCACTTTGATGGGGGTGGGGGCCACAACAACATCTGAACTCATCATGGGCGTGCCGCAGTGGCTAGCGGGTCTGCGTACCCATATCCTCACCTTGTGAGCAAAACATTTTAGCGGCCCTCTTGACAGCGTAGAGAAAAAGTTTGAGTTAATTTCCTGAATCTACAAATTTTTCCATGGGGCAGAGAAAAAAAGTGTCGTTTTACATCTTATTTCCTGAAATTCTACACATTTTGCCATAAGTTGGAGAGAAATGTTTGCAGTTTTTAATAAGATATCTGAGTGAGAGTTACTAACAAAATCAATGGGGGCTGCCAGGTTGGTAATTCAACCAAGATTACCACAAGTTTAGATAGCTGGCCCCTAGACTAATTTACCAATCTAACAAATGTTAGCTGACATGAATTGAGTTGTCAGTGACTAATTGAGTTGTCAGTGATATCTGTCAGTGACTGACATAACAAACCAAAAAATGAATGATGCACAACAAAATTTTTGAAATTGCACCTACTATTCAAACTATTTTTGCAGGCCTACATCCCTGGTTTGTCTTCGCTTCTTTCTAGCCTGTCTAGCCGGTCATTGATTCATCATGCTATTTGATGTTCCTTCAAGTTACACATTTTTACTTTTGAGGACAGTCATCCAGAAAATGATAGGAATGTGATAGAAAACACTCTTTCATCTGCTGATTCAGGGTACTGTACGTGTGGTCAGACCAAGGTAAAGGCAGGGTTAGGCTAGGACTCTCTCTTACCCATTTGGTGTATGGAGTAACAGCTGTCTTTCCTATCCAGGAAACAGTGGAGGATACGATGGTACTTCTCCGGCTGTCCTCCCTCTGCCCTCCAACGCCAGGCTACAGCAGGAAAACAGGCCACAATCACTGTGTCATTCCCATACCCTATCTAATAAAACCCTTTTCTCTTTCTCACTGTTGAATTGATTACATCGTAGAACACATATCATGACCAGATGAATCCTTCACATATAGTGCATTCGGAAAGTATTCAGACCCCTTGACTTTTTCCAAATTTTGTTTTTGATTTAATTTTCTAAAATTGATTAAATTGTTTTCCCCCCTCATCTACACACAATACCCCATAATGACAAAGCAAAAAAAGGTTTAGAATTTCTTTTACATACAGTACCAGTCAAAAGTTTGAACACACATACTCATTCAAGGGTTTTTCTTTATTTGTACTATTTTCTACACTGTAGAATAGTTGTGAAGACATCAAAACTATGAAATAACACATATGAAATCATGTATTAACCAAAAAAGTGTTAACAAACCAAAATATATTTGATATGAGATTCTTCAAAGTAGCCACCCTTTGCCTTGATGACAGCTTTACACTCTTGCCATTCTCTTAACCACCTTCACCTGGAATGCTTTTCCAACCGTCTTGAAGGAGTTCCCACGTATGCTGAGGACTTGTTGGCTGCTTTTCCTTCACTCTGCGGTCCAACTCATCCCAAACCATCTCAACTGAGTTGAGGTTGGGTGATTGTAGAGGCAAGGTCATCTGATGCAGCACTCCATCACTCTCCTTCTTGGTCAAATAGCCCTTACACAGCCTGGAGGTGTGTTGGGTCATTGTCCTTTTGAAAAACAAATAATAGTCCCCACCAAACGCAAACCAGATGGGATGGCATATCGCTGCAGAATGCTATGGTAGCCATGCTGGTTAAGTGTGCCTTGAATTCTAAATAAAATCACAGACAGTGTCAGCAGCAAAGCACACCTACACCATCACACCTCCTCCTCCATGCTTCACGGTGGGAACCACACATGCGGAGATCCGTTCACCTACTCTACGTCTCACAAAGACACGGTGGTTGGAACCAAAATTCTCAAATTTGGACTCAGACCAAAGGACAGATTTCCACCAGTCTAATGTCCATTGCTTGTGTTTTTTGGCCCAAGCAAGTCTCTTCTTATTATTGGTGTCCTTTAGTAGTAGTTTCTTTGCAGCAATTCGACCATGAAGGTCTGATTCACGCAGTCTCCTCTGAACAGTTGATGTTGAGATGTGTGTTACTTGAACTCTGTGAAGCATTAATTTGGGCTGCAATTTCTGAGGCTGGTAACTCTAATGAACGTATCCTCTATAGCAGAGGTTAACTCTGGGTCTTCCTTTCCTGTGGTGGTCCTCATGAGAGACAGTTTCATCATAGCGCTTGATGGTTTTTGTGACTACACTTGAAGAAACTTTCAAAGTTCTTGAAATTTTCCAGATTGACTAACCTTCATGTCTTAAAGTCATAATGGACTGACGTTTCTCTTTGCTTATTTTAACTGTTCTTGCCATAATACGGACATGGTCTTTTACAAAATAGGGCTATCTTCTGTATACCCACCCTACACAACTGATTGGCTCAAACGCATTAAGAAGGAAATAAATTCCACAATATAACTTTTAACAAGGCACACCTGTTTATTGCAGCCAACAAGTGCTCAGCATATGTGGGAACTCCTTCAAGACTGTTGGAAAGCTTTATAGGTGAAGCTGGTTGAGAGAATGTCAAGAGTGTGTAAAGCTGTCATCAAGGCAAAGGGTGGCTGCTACTTTGAAGAATTTGTTTAACACTTTTTTGGTTACTACATGATTCCATATGTGTTATTTCATAGTTTTGATGTCTTCACTATTATTCTACAATGTAGAAAATAGTATTCAGACCCTTTACTCAGTACTTTCTTAAAGCACTTTTTTTTGGCAGCGATTACAGCCTAGATACTTCTTGGGTATGACGCAACAAGCTTAGCAAACCTGTATTTGTGGAGTTTCTCCCATTCCTCTCTGCAGATCCTCTCAATCTCTGTCAGGTTGGATGGGGAGCATCACTGCACCGCAATTTCAAGGTCTCTCCAGAGATGTTCGATCGGGTTCAAGTCCGGGCACTGGCTGGGCCACTCAAGGATATTCAGAGACTTGTCCCAAAGTCAATCCTGCACTGTCTTGGCTGTGTGCTTAGGGTTGATGTCCTGTTGGAAGGTGTACCTTCGCCCCAGGTCCTGAGCAGGTTTTCATCAAGGATCTCTCTGTACTTTGCTCCATTTATCTTTCCCTTGATTCTGACTAGTCTCCCAGTCCCCGCCGCTGAAAAACATCCCCACAGCATGATGCTGCCACCACCATGCTTTACCGTAGGGATGGTGCCAGGTTTCCTCCAGATGTGACGCTTGGCATTCAGGACAAAGAGTTCAATTTTGGTTTCATCAGACCAGAGAATCTTTTTTCTCATGGTCTGAGAGTCCTTTAGGTGCCTTTTGGCAAAGTCTAAGCTGGCTGTCATGTGCCTTTTACTGAAGAGTGGCTTCCGTCTGGCCACTATACCATAGAGGCCTGATTAATGGAATGCTACAGAGATGGTTGTCCCATCTCCACAGAGGAACTCTGGAGCTCTGTCAGAGTGACCATCAGGTTCTTGGTCACCTGCCTGACCAAGGCCCTTCTCCCCCGATTGCTCAGTTTGGCCAGGATGCAGCTCTGGGAAGAGTCTTAGTGGTTCCAAACTTCTTCCATTTAAGAATGATGGAGGCCACTGTGTTGTTGGGGACCTTCAATGCTGCAGACATTTTTTGGTACCCTTCCCTAGATCTGTGCCTATAGACAGGTGTGTGCCTTTCCAAATCACGTCCAATCAATTGAATTTACCACATGTGGACTCAAGTTGTAGAAACATCTCAAGGATGATCAATGAAAACAGGATGTACCTGAGTTCAATTTTGAGTCTCATAGCAAAGGGTCTGAATACTTATGTAAATAAGGCATATGTTGTTTTTTTTAATACATTTGCAAACATTTCAAACAAATATTTTTCACTTTGTCATGATGGGGTATTGTGTATAGATTGATAAGGAAAAAAATATAATTTCATCCATTTTAGAATAAGACTAACGTAACAAAATGTGGAAAAAGTCAAGGGGTCTGAATACTTCCCGAATGCACTGTATAAATACTCCCTTTGCTAATGCAGTTCTATACGTCCCCACCCCATGCATGATCCTGTCCCCTCCTCACCTCGTCCCAGCTGTGAGCATACCAGAGCCTGTGCAAGGATCATCTGCCCACAGCGTAGCATGCATCCCCAGCCTGCATCTGAAGAGGGGCCTGTTCCCCCTGGATCAAACCAAGATAGACACTTAAGATTAAGAGCACTTAATTGGTCAATTGCACACAAGGTCCAACACAAATCTGACTTCCGCTATTAACCCAACTCCTCCAAAAGAGACATGTACATATAGAGGTTTTGGAAAGGTGTGGGTGGCTGCGGGTGACCACGCTTGGCAACCGGGGAGCTGTTGTGTGGGGGGTTAAGTGCCTAGCTCAAAGGCACAATGGCAGGCAATAGCATCTAGGATTTGATACCAGCAACCCTCTGGATGCCAGTTTACTTCCCAAATATTTTTCCTGTCAATCCCGGGATTCTAACTGGCAATCCTCCGGTTGCTGGCTTGCCTCTAACCGCTAGGCTACCTGCCACCCTTAAATGGATACTTTGGGATTTTGGCAATGAGGCCCTTCATCATCTTCTCCAGAGTCAGATGTACTTGTGAATACCGTTTTTTTATGTCTCTGTGTCCAGTATAAATTAAGTTAGAGGTAGTTTCCTGAACCAATGCTAACTAGCGTTAGCGCAATGACTGGAAGTCTATGGATATCTGCTAGTATTGAAAAGCATGGTAGCAGATAGCGCAATGACTGGAAGTCTATGGGTAACGCTGTTGGCAAGGTTAGGGATACTCACACACAGTGCTTTTAACATAGTGTTTTCAACGTACATATGACATACATGATTACATTGTAGAGGTCGACCGATTAATCGGAATGGCCGATTAATTAGGGCCGATTTCAAGTTTTCATAACAATCTGAAATCGGTATTTTCTAATATTTTATTTTTAAAAAATACATATTTTTTAACACCTTTATTTAACTAGGCAAGTCAGTTAAGAACACAGTCTTATTTTCAATGACGGCCTAGGAAAGGTGGGTTAACTGCCTTGTTCAGGGGCAGAACGACAGAATTTTACCTTGTCAGCTCGGGGATTCAATCTTGCAACCTTACAGTTAACTAGTCCAACACTCTAACCACCTGCCTCTCATTGCACTCCACGAGGAGCCTGCCTGTTATGTGAATGCAGTAAGAAGCCAAGGTAAGTCACTAGCTAGCATTAAACTTATCTTATAAAAAACAATCAATCAATCATAATCACTAGTTAACTACACATGGTTGATGATATTACTAGTTTATCGAGCGTGTCCTGCGTTGCATATAATCGATGCGGTGCGCATTCGCGAAAAAGGTACCTAACCATAAACATCAATGCCTTTCTTAAAATCAATACACAAGTATATATTTTTTAAACCTGCATATTTAGTTAATATTGCCTGCTAACATGAATTTCTTTGTGTCACTTCTCTTGCAACAGAGTCAGGGTATATGCAGCAGTTTGGGCCACCTGGCTCGTTGCGAACTGTGTGAAGATTATTTCTTCCTAACAAAGACAGCCAACTTCGCCAAACGGGAGATGATATAACAAAAGCGCATTTGCGAAAAAAAGGGTGGCTGAGGGTGGCTGTTGTCAATGTGTTCCTCGTTCGAGCCCAGGTAGGAGCGAGGAGAGGGACGGAAGCTATACTGTTACACTGGCAATACTAAAGTGCCTATAAGAACATCCAATAGTCAAAGGTATTTGAAATAAAAATGGTATAGAGAGAAATAGTCCTATAATAACTACAACCTAAAACCTCTTACCTGGGAATATTGAAGACTCATGTTAAAAGGAACCACCAGCTTTCATATGTTCTCATGTTCTGAGCAAGGAACTTAAACGTTAGCTTTCTTACATGGCACATATTGCACTTTTACTTTCTTCTCCAACACTTTGTTTTTGCATTATTTAAACCAAATTGAACATGTTTCATTATTTATTTGAGGCTAAATTGATTTTATTGATGTATTATATTAAGTTAAAATAAGTGTTCATTCAGTATTGTTGTAATTGTCATTATTACAAATAGATTTTTTTTTTTTAAACGTCCGATTAATCGGTATCGGCTTTTTTTGGTCCTCCAATAATCAGTATGGGTATCGGCATTGAAAAATCATAATCGGTCGACCTCTATTACATTGTGCATGTTCATTTATACAATAATTATTATTCAACATGTCCTCAACTGGGATTTGAACTCACAACCTGCCATGCCACCATATGTCTGTGTCAGGTGTCAGTTAATCTGACTATTCTCATCATTGACTTTACTTACTTATTTCAGCAATTAAATTACATTTTGTATAGTGGTCTAACATTGGTGGGGCATATTAACCTGTTTTAATGATACTCATGAATCACTATGATCAATAAAATATTTGCATAATTATTATTGTATATATATGAACATACACAACGTAATCATGTTTGGCAAAGTGTGTAAAATATGCAAGTTGAAAACACTATGTTAAAAGCACTGTGTGTGTGTGAATATCCCTAACCTTACCAACAGACAAAAATATTTTTGAACGAATCAGTGGTTCACCAATCAGGAGCTTGATGGGCTTGGCAACACTAACAAGGCATGATGTGTAATGAAACAAAACATTTTGGAGAAAGTTTCTTTGGGACCATCCTGATACCAGATACACAGAAATGTTCTTGCAACATTCCCATGAAACGTGTCTAGAACATTAATATCTTACATTCTAAGAACATGAAACCATGTTCTGTGTATGTTTTGTGGGACGTTGACGGAATATTCTCCTAACCCTCAGAAAACTGGACACAGGAATGTTCTTTCAAAGTCCCATAAAACACATCTAGAACAGTATTGTTGCATATTCTGAGAACATTGTAACCATGTTCTAGATAAGTTCTGCTTGATATTACGGGAACGTTCTCCTAACTTTTAACACCAAAACATTATAAAAACGTTCTCAGAAGGATGTTGCCAACATAGATAGAATATACCCCTAACTCACGGAAAACTGGACACTCAAACATTAGGGGAACATTACAAAAACATTCTCTCTCTCTCCATAGAATTGTTAGCTGGGTAGCCAACAATCAGATTTACATAACATCTGCCCGTTTCACTCACCTATGGGAGAGAATTTTTTCCTGTAGGTAAACCATAACCGCGAGTGGACGTCTGATAGTAGCTCCGTCTTTCCTGTGAACACAACATGAAAGACTGTCATGCCTTCATTCAGTTTCCCCCCACATATACATCACAATATGACTGCTAGAAGATGCCAGTCTACCTGTTTTAGCATTGTAACACTCTCCTAAAACCCACACAGGTTCATCTGTGTCAGGCAAGTCTTCAAGGAACTCCGAAAACACGTTTATCTGGTTTTCATACTTGGCTAATACTTCAACGAGAAATGGAAAAGGGGAGACATGAAAAAAACTTGTCAAGAAACATACATGATGTGAGATACACTAGTTAATATAGTTTTACACCATTTTTTCATATGCGGTGATAGCTGCAATTTGACATAATTTAGGTTCGCTGAATTATTTGTAATTGCCAGATCACACACACACAATAATGTAGGTTGTACATAGCCAGCAGATCCAACCCACTTTTTTACAGCGGCACTAGGGTCGAAACAGGCTTCCTGTGTACATTAAGACCCGCGAAAGCAGTGCGATAAATGTCTCAGGAATCGTACCGTTGTATTCAGAATTATCCCATTATCTAAATTAAACCAAGAAGATTAAACGACTGCTAGTTTAATAGTAGTCGTTCAATCTTCTCAGTGTAACAGTTGGGTTAATGGGACAATTCGAAGTACAACGCAGTTCTCATTCCTGGATTGAGATATTTTTCCCGAGATATTTCTGGCACCAGCGTCTTAATCTACACAGGAAGCCTGTCTGACCTTAGTGCATTTCTAAGCAAGCAGGTCGGATCTACTGGCTAGGTTGAACTACTACATTACAATACTGTATGTGACCAAATTATATAACATCCTTACTCACTCTGGGAAAACAAATCTCATCCCACTTCAGAAAAGCATGAAGTACTTTTCACTGACAATGCCCTGCTTTCAAAATGTTATGAAAGCCGCCGGGTAGACAATTAAGCAAAACAGGCCACCAAAGAAACAATGCAATGGCTAAACTTGTACATCAGCCATGGTCGGTTGTAACGACCAACATCTATAGAAAATACATTTTTGACCCAATGGCAGCACGATTTGTCAATGCATGTAAGGGACTAAGTGAAAGGCGCACAATATGTGAATAAAGTAATATTTTTAGTGGCTATTACCTGCCTCCATCCTGCGGCTGTCATCGGTGAAAACACCTATCTGAAGCTAGCCACAATAACGATTAGCCACAATAGTGGAATTTGCGGTTAGCCTTCAAAATAACAGTCCCTAATTTAAAGCGATGCAAATGGATACAAATATTAGAATCATGCCATATTTGGACTAGATCATGCTAAACAAGGTTGGAATGTTGTTATATAAATTCAACAAAATACAATAATTAGTTAATTTGACAAAACAAAAGTCAAAATCAGCTGAAATCGCACTGTGTATGTATTATATCTCAGAATTGCATTGGGGACATGAATATACGTCACTGTACAGCCTTACCAATGGATTGTGGATCAATCAAATTGAGTATCAGTCTACTCAGTGACACCCACAGAGCACAACTGTGAAGAGATTACACAAATATTAGCGTCGTAATTGCCAGACTCTGAAACCACTGTGAAATGAGCCACATTAAGCTTACCAGTTAACCTACTATGTGTATTGGACATTCATATTGCAAAAAAAGTACTGTATTGAGACCATGTTGCATACCTGATAAAGCAATGAGGCCTCTATCCAATAGTCAAGATCAGGTTGAAGACAGTTGTCAACCATGATTAAGGTTAATCCTGAATGAATTGTGAACAATGATAAGTGAGAAGGTTACAAAGGTATACATTTCATACCCCCTCCAAAAAAGGCTAACCTTCCATTATTGTAATGGTGAGAGGTTAGCATGTCTTGGGGGCACGGGACGCTGCTGAGGGGAGGACAGCTCATAATAATGACTGGAATAGTGCAAATTGAATTTTTTTATTTTATCTTTATTTAACTAGGCAAGTCAGTTAAGAACAAATTCTTATTTTCAATGACTGCCTAGGAACAGTGGGTTCAGCCTTGTTCAGGAGCAGAACGACAGATTTTTCCTTGTCGGCTCGGGGATTCAATCTTGCAACCTTTCAGTAACTAATCCAACACTCTAACCACTAGGCTACCTGCCGCCCCAGAATCCCTGGACACCATGTATTTAAAGTATTTGATACCATTCCACCTATGCTAAAATGCTAAAACAGCCATTATCACGAGCCGAATGAAGGTGCCACCAACCTCATGTGCTTGGGGGTATGATATTTTTATGTCTGTAACTTTGTCACTCATCATTATTCACAATTCATTCATTAATCATGGTAGTGTCCACATTAATGTAGAAGTGTTTAGAAACATGTTCTATTTTTATTTACAATAAAAGTTACTCCAAAATGACACAATACATGTATTTACCATTCATTTCTATTGTAAATAATCTGAAACACAACCAAAACAAACAGCAAATGCATCCAACAAGTTTGTAGAACATGTAATCATTGCGTGCTATGAAAATGGGACCAAATAACATTTGTTTTTGTACTTTAATACACGTCTAAGTGAATTTGTACCAATACTTTTGGTCCCCTAAAATGGGGGGACTATGTACAAAATGTTCTGTAATTTCTAAACGGTTCACCCAATATGGAAGAAAATACCCTCAAATTAAAGCTGACAGTCTGCACTTTAACCTCATAGTCCTTTTATCATTTCAAAGTCATCCAAAGTGCTGGTGCACAGAGCCTAAACAACAACAACATTGTCACTGTCCCAATACTTGGAGCGCACTGTAAAAATGCTCCAAACGCAATTCTGAAGTCTAATACATCCACAGTGCGACTTCAGGTGATTTGTAAATGTTTTGTTAAATTAACTAATTATTGTTTTTTGTTTAATTTATATAACAACATTTCAACTTTGTTTAGCATTATGTAGCCCCAATATGGCATGATTCCACTATTTGTATCCATTTGCGTCACTTTCAATGAAGGCCTTTATTTTGAAGCTGAACCGCAAATTCCACCGTTGGGGCTGGCTAATCCTTATAGTGGCTAGCTTCACATAAGTGGTAAATGGCAGGATACAAACGTGCAGGATACAAACGTACAGGATTACCTCTTGGGTAATGGAGTTCAAATGTGTTTGTCATCCATGACAAATAACATGAACCATTATAAACTACATCAGCCAAAAACATAACGAAACCAAGCTGGTGTTTCCAGATATCAAAACATTACATGGTACTCTGGTTTTTGTATTTTTTTCACCAATTGATAAATAATTCTTATGGGATAATTTGCTAGAGATATCTCTTCCCCATTCGTAAAATATACATGTGCATTGTCTTGATCCTGTAAAACATCCGCCTATTATATTTCTGCGTGGGGTTACACTGTCTATGGCTACAATGTATTATTCAGCAAACTGTAACGTTTTTGTGTCAGTCATAATCTCTCATGGACAGATTCTCATGGACATGAAACGGCGAAATGACACACTTTAACGAAATAATTGTACTTCAGGGTAACCAAGATGATGTCAATCAGAAAAAAAATTGAATATTTGTTTTATGTCAATCAGAATATACCATTGTGGGTTTGTTCGACATTGCAGGCGACAGTGCAGGCGACTGCTGACTGACTGATCTACAAACCACCTTGCATCATAAATAACAACTCATTATTATTTGTAGATCAGTCAGTCACAATTTACCCATGATACATCATGGTTGTTATGCTTTCGTTCTTATGATACCTCAGTGTCTCGAACTCGGCAACTAGCGGGCTGTATGGCTCATTGAGCTACAAAGCTAGCTACATTTGTTGCCAGTGGTAGTAGCACAGACCGTTTCTAAACCTGTACTGTATTTGGCAGTTAGCCTACTACTTTTGTACACGATGCTGACCCCCTAGTGCCAGGCACTTAACAACACTACCATGGACATTCCGTCTGCATCTACGTGAACCGCGATAGAGGGCTAGTAAGCAAGCAAGCTAACTTTTTGCCTGATTTAAAAACATCCTCTTGATGCGTGATTGCATTAATACAAATAATGGTTTAGACGATTATAAGCTATAGTCATGAATCTTCGGGGATTCTTCCAAGATTTCAACCCCAGGTAACGTAAAGTGCAATATAACGTCTCTACGGCTATGCTAACTAACGACGTTAGAGCTAGCCAGCATATCTGTGTTGGAAAGCGCCTAGCCAGATAACGTTAGCTAGTTAGACAGTCAATGACTGAATAGTAGTAGGCAATCTGAACCGGTGAATCATGACAGAACGAACTAACTAGCTAACATCTAACGTTAACTAAACGTCGTTAGCTAGCAGCTTCGGTAACTGGTAAGGTCAGCTAACTATTATATTGGGGAAGAACAGCATAAGCTAGCAAGTTAACGTTAGCTATTTTAGCAAATGTTGTTGGCTTTCTATCCAGCCCTGTCGTGTGTTGCTGTCAGTCGTTTTGTATTAGTTAGTTAGTTAGTTATTGCATGCCAGCTAGCTAGATAACTAACCAACTGAATGGCCTAAATGGCTAACTCCACATAGTTCAGTTTCCTTGATCTGGAATAGCATTGGGGGGCGCATTTTTGTACCAATGATGATGAGTAACAAGCTAAATTGATTGCTGAATAGATTAATGGGGATAATTGTTTTTCTCCTCATTTAGTAAGTTCCTCATCTATGCCTGCCTGCTGCTGTTTTCGGTTCTGCTGTCGCTGCGTCTGGATGGCATCATCCAATGGAGTTATTGGGCTGTCTTTGCCCCCATATGGCTATGGAAGCTCACGGTCATCATCGGTGCCTCAGTGGGCACAGGCGTCTGGGCCCACAACCCACAGTACAGGTGGGCTTTTTAAACAAAAATACTTTACTCTTTTGTAGGTTTTTTTTGTTGTCAGTGTGGCTGTCTTATCAATATCAAATTGTCCTAATGAGAAAGCTGTCCGGTTGCGATAGCTATCACTGCTGACTAGTATGTCTTATCTTACTGTGCCTGTCATGCAGGGCTGAGGGTGAAACCTGTGTGGAGTTCAAGGCCATGCTGATTGCTGTTGGGATCCACCTGCTCCTACTCACCTTTGAGGTGCTGGTGTGTGACCGTGTGGAGAGGGGCACTCACTTCTGGCTGCTGGTCTTCATGCCCCTCTTCTTTGTCTCACCTGTCTCTGTTGCAGCCTGTGTGTGGGGCTTCCGGCATGATCGCTCTCTAGAGGTCAGTCTGGCATTATATCAGTCATAAGGATGTTATTTTTCTCAAATAGTCTATTTAGGCTAGATATTGGTGAATATAGTATACTTGTCTACATCCCTTGTTCTCCCTCTTCACCTGTTTACTCTGTTCTTCCTATCTCTCTTTGTATCAGTTGGAGATCTTGTGCTCGGTCAATATTCTTCAGTTTATCTTCATTGCCCTGCGACTAGATAAAATCATCAGTTGGCCTTGGCTGGTAAGAGAACAACCTGCCTAATATCTAGGTGGGAATTTAGTACAACTTTTACAGCGAGTTGTAAAATATATGTTGACATTATTTGTATTTTATTTTTTTCATGTTATTTTGTTCAGGTTGTCTGTGTGCCACTGTGGATCGTCATGTCCTTCCTGTGCCTTGTGGTACTCTACTACATTGTGTGGTCAGTGCTCTTTCTGCGGTCTATGGACCTCATTGCAGAGCAACGGCGTACTCACATCACCATGGCGATCAGCTGGATGACAATCGTTGTACCATTGCTAACTTTTGAGGTATGTGGTCATGTCATCCATCCTTCAGCTACTATTGTGGTCAGAGAGCTGCAGAAGGTCAGAAGTTGGGAAAGTAATAGTTTTTTTTTGTTGCCCTGTTTGTCTTGTTTTTATTGTTGTCTCCGTCGTTGGCTCTTCAGATCCTGTTGGTCCATAAATTGGATGGCCACTACGGCTCCAGCTATGTGTCAGTATTCGTGCCTCTCTGGCTATCCCTGGTGACTCTGATGGCCACGACCTTTGGCCAGAAAGGAGGCAACCACTGTGAGTTACTCCTCGACGGTGATAGCGGTGCAACAGAAATAATTGTCATATTGAGGCAGTGTTCCTTTTTATTTTTCTGAGAATGCAGTCAGTGTAACTCCTCAAATATTTCTCCAAACTATTTGTTTTAACTGGTATTCCTCTTTTCTAACAGGGTGGTTTGGCATCCGAAAAGACTTCTGCCAGTTTCTTCTTGAGCTCTTTCCCTTCCTGCGGGAGTATGGGAACGTTTCCTACGACCTGCACCACGAGGACGCTGAGGTGTCCGTGGAGATGCCTGCACACGACCCGCCAAAAATAGCCCCCATGTTCCGCAAAAAGACTGGTGTGGTGATCACACAGAGCCCAGGGAAGTACTTTGTGCCTCCTCCAAAACTGTGCATTGACATGCCTGACTAAATTAAAGCTTTGCAACAACTGCTCTAGAGCTTTGATGGACTTCACATGCACCAGACAGCTGTGGTGCACTGACCACCCATTTAAAGAAGAGGCAGAAGAGCATAGTTTCCATGTGGCTCACTCCTAGTGAGCCGTGGGACTGGAATTCGGACCTGACTTTTTAGCAAAAACTAAAAACCATGGCAGAGTTTGTGGAACAAAAGGTACGGTAACACTTTATTTGGATAGTCCATCTGTAGATGCTGTACACACAATCAGTAACATTTCAACTATGTACTAACCTTAACCCTAGACCTTATTCTAACCCTAACTGTAACAAGCAGTTGCTTATCAACAGATAGTTTGTTAATAGTAGGGATTAACTGTCCCGGGAACATACATCACATTTCCTGAAAAGATTTAATGACCAGACCTGGGAAATAACAAAAAAAAATCCCCAATGTTGCACTAATGCAATTCCACAAAATACACGTGCAGCAGCTGATTAGCAAAAAATTAAATAGCACATTATCCAAACAGGTTGTTGCATGGAAGCCTTTAGCCTAGCATATTTATTAAATATAAAGACGCCATAAATTCAAAGCACATGCATAATTGACACTGCCAGACTGCACACTCGACCCGAATGCAGTTAAACCCTACAGTATAGCCTATAAAATAATGTGTGCCTCTTTGAGCTGTCATTGTGACTCTTAAGACAGTCACAAATTTGATAGGCCTATGCACAATTCACTACATAGGCATCTCTGTCACAATTCAGAGGCACGAGGGAAAATTGTATCTTCTCCTGTCTTAGAGCCGGGGCAATTTTTCTATCCAGTCCCAATCCCACTGAAACTCAAAATTCTGACCTTATTCTGTAATCCATAGGTTGCATTATCAAAGGATGTCTTTCACCTATGCATGTCAAAATAATGCAATAATATTTCCCCCGCTTCTCTGCGGGGTCTCGTCCTTGCTTCCCATGTGAGTTTCGGTAGAGAATGTGTGATCAACAAACGGCATGAGAGTAGATATGGACATCTTTTAAACACAGTTGGTCCCCGTTAAGATACTTTATGTTAAATGATTTCCACTCTTCATCTCCCTGTTATTCATGAGCTTTTCTGCTATATAATCATCAACTCGATTTTGCCAAACATAGGACATATTCTGTCATTCGTTGGAGTTTATCTAGCAAGTTTAGCAACTTTGACTTTGGTTTGACTGACGTTACAAATGTTGCGTGATTCGACAATGCTGTACTCTCTGTGCGCCATGAATGCACTCTGTCGAGACTAGCCTACTTCTGAAATGCGCTGAATTAATTGAGGAATATGACAACACTATGAATTTATGAATGGCCTGTTTCGCAGTTACACTATCATTACTAAATATCAGTTTAATTTGCTCTGAAATCTTTAAATAGTGACGCAGCCAAGCCAACAAGGTGGCACAGTAACCATGTCTTGGTTTAAAACCCTTTAAATGGACACTTCTGGTTTTTGCGGTGTTCCCCGGGACTGTAGGGATAAATATGAATTATTCTCAGTATTTAAACTTGGTAGATTTTCGGGAAAATATGAAGTTGGTAGTATGAACATCTTTAGAGCATCTACAGATGGACTATCCAGATAAAGTGTGACCAAAGGCACTCTTATATCATGGTGAGTTTTTCTATTGTTTTGACAGTGGAACAAGAAGATCCTTTTCATTTATGTGATATGATATACTGTACAGTACTTTTCATTTATGTGATATGATATACTGTACAGTACTTTTCATTTATGTGATATGATATACTGTACAGTACTTTTCATTTATGTGATATGATATACTGTACAGTACTTTTTATTTCCCTTGTGATGTTTTGGCCAACAAAATCTCCAAAGAGATTTTAATATTCAGATGTCTTGCACCTTTAACTGGAATCATGTGAATTATATGCGTGTCAGAAGTTGTGCTAGCAAATTTCGCAAACCCTGAATCTTTGCATCAACGCTTGGATGATACTGAATGGATGATACTGTACCAAGATCATGCTTATTGGCTAACTGTTTTAAATCTAAGATTAGCTTGCTACTTGGGGATATTTTCTTTTGTTTTATTAAATAATTTAACACTTTGAGTAACATTTGTTGTAATATAGTAGTGTATGATATAGGATTATACCCTAATACACATGTGTATTTGGATAGTTTTGCGTTCTTGAGGTCTTGTCCTGTGTATTTAAGTTACTCAACAACCTTGTCCCTCTAGCAACCCTTTTTATATGGCAGGATGACATCATTGTTGCGCCTAGTAGTTGACCTTTGCTGTTACCATAATGAATCTGATTCAGGGTGCACAACTTCACCTCGAAGTTCCTACTAGTGTGTGCTGTTTTTTTAGTTAAACCTGAGTATTCTGGGTAAACCACCAGCCTGCCTCTTCTACCTTGCCAGGTCTGCATTGGGTGATGAGTAAAGGAGAACCTGCAGTGCTGCTTCTATATAATTTTACCTGTGTAAAATGCTTTCTTGGTGAAATTCTCACCTTAACACAAAATGGTACCCCCCCCCCCCCATTCCCCTTTGAACTTCTAACATATCCCATTGTTTGTTTTGTCTATATTCTGTGACCACTCTCTCGGCTGGCCTGAGAGTTAAGCATTACTTATTTGAAAACACTGGCTGGGGATGGACCAATGGTATACTTTCCCCTCTATTGTACCTTGTTTCTTACCCTCCACCATACAATATAGCTATTTTTTTTCTTCTGGCAAGCACTTTAATACAAATGTTAAATATATACTTGCTCCAAGTGGCTGATAACTAACCAATAACAAACAATAAAGTTATTTAAAATTGTATCTGGTCATAATTTCCTTGTCTTGTCAAATGCATTAACCTTTATTTCAAATTGAAAGAATACTTTTTGGAAATAATTGTCTGTTTTAGCATTGTATACTTGATTGCTGATCGGTTGCAATTTACAGCGAAAGGGATACTTCTGGATTTTGGCAATGAGGCTCTTTATCTA
Organism: Salvelinus namaycush; assembly: GCF_016432855.1. Lineage (NCBI taxonomy): Eukaryota > Metazoa > Chordata > Actinopteri > Salmoniformes > Salmonidae > Salvelinus > Salvelinus namaycush. The sequence continues at coordinate 31,403,105 of NC_052332.1, read as the reverse complement.
CTTCCCCAGAGTCCGATGAACTCGTGGATACCATTTTTAAGTATGTGTCCAGTATGAATGAAGTTATTTTCGCGAGCCAATGCTAACTAGCGTTAGCGCAATGACTGGACGTCTACGGACGTAGAATGCTAGCTATTATGGAATGAATGGATTCCTTGGACTTGTCAGTCACTAGATGGCACTATGCTCCCATTCTAAACATTTTGGAACTCTCATTACCTTCCTGAGACGTTTTTGTTGGATTTAAACAGGAAGTGTCTATAGTTAGTCTTGTAGCTCAAAATTACATTTACGGTTCCGTCAAGGATTTGTAGAGTTAATTGCATTTGATATACCAAGGTCTCTAGACAAAAGTCAACCATTGTTACTTACAATTTCAGTCGGATACATGTAGCCAGCCAGTCAGCCAGAGATTAGTGCGACACAAGCGCAGAACCTACAAAAGGGGTCGATTGACTGCGCGATTATGATGAGTGCAACAGCCATTTGTACTTACTAGCGTGGTATCTTACGAGTGGTTTAGAGTGATAAAATACCTAGCATCTGGTTGTAACATATTCACGTTGGGTGAAGATGACATTACAAGTGGGTTGCCTATCATTCAGGCAGCCGTACGCGGGGTTAGTACTTAATGGTGTAAAAAGTATTGAGACACGTTGGCGCCCCTTGTTGTCCGCAATGGAAAACTGCACTCTAGCTATTCATATTGCGCAGAAGGACTGGGAGGGCGACCAGTGGAGAGACATGCTCACCAATACACTTGGAATGAGCCATATGCAAATAGAGGAGCTTCTGGCTTCAGGTGACAGATTCGGCCGTGGAGTCGTGGCAGGTAAAACAGTACTTTTGAATGACTTAGCAAGTTGGGAAGGAGGACATACACAGCACATCTCATGCTTGGTTTAAACTAGAGTTGATGAATATCCAACCCCCTGTCATTTCCTTGTTTCAGGCTTGGTGGAGGTGGGGGAGACTTGGTGCTGCTCTGACAATGTGCCAGAGGAGGATCTGAGGGAGCTGGAGAAGGCAGCAGTGCTCACTGGGCTCACAGAGAAACACCTCACACAGCTGTCAAACCCACGCTGGCTCAAGGAACCCCTTTATGCCAGAGGTCACAAAGACATTTGGACAGTGGACATCCCAGTACAATTACTGCCATCTGCGTAGAGTAGTTGTAAAATAATGTATACTAACACGTTTCTAGAGATGACACACGAGCTTTAAGGTGGAATAAATTACCAATGGACTGCATTGTGAATGTGATTGTATATCCTGCATGTCTAAAACTCTTATATTGACCCCATAACTTTGTTGCAATAGGCATTTATTATTCATTTAAATCTGTCTGCAGGGAGAATGGGAGGTAGGGCAATCATTAGAGCTCTGTGAGGTGAAGCCCTGGGGGTAAAAGAGGGTGGGGGTGCCATTCCTGCCATCATTAGTTGTAGACTGAAGGTGGTCATGTGGGTCTGGTGCTGGGCTTGACAAGATGCTTGGGAATTCCTCTGAATCTGCAACTCCCCAGATATCTCTTTGAGGACAGAGATCAGCTTGGGTAGTAAGCCCGTGCTGCGGCTGCTGGAGCTGCTGCTGTCATCACTCCGCTCAGCCTCCTGGGCTGGAGTGCAGACGTCTGGGGCCAACGACATGGCTGACGTGCTTAGGAGTGGAGCTCTGCAGTTCAGCCTAGTCAGAGTTGTGTTGCCTGTGTCTGCCAAGCTTGGGCTATGCTGGTGGCCAGCGCTGTTCTTGTTGCTGTTACCCAACTTCTCCCTCCTGTGCCAAGCCTCGTGCATTTGAGCAGCACACATCTCTTCATTTGGGGTAGGAGATGTTTGAGTCCTTGGCAGAAATTGGGATTGGAGTAGTATTGCAACGGCAAGGTAAAAAAATCAGTGTCATTAAATTAAGTCACATGTCAAAATGTAGGCCTCAGAAACCACCACAACACCATTTGATATTCATAACAACGGTGCCTTTGACGTGCATGCTTTGTATTCCTCAGCAATAAAGGTGCTTAGAGAAAGTCGATCTCTCGATACCAGGGAAAGTTATTTTAAAGCCATAGATGTTGAGTTGGTGCATAAAACTCTTCAAGACAGTCGTTTGAAAGATTTTGGGTGGTTCAGTGCGTTTCAGCACCTCCGACGTGAACAGCTACTCGTCTATCACTATGTACATTCCGGTCTGGTCCCATTTGATATGATTCTATAATATCGCTCTCTACGATGGTCCACATTCTTTTGGGTAATGAAATGTAGTACAAGTTGGCATCCACCGGTGCATTTTGAGTCTGAGCAGTGTCTTTCTGTGGTTTCTTGGAAATGGTTTTCTGAGCAAGAATCTGGAATGCGACTTTTTGTCCTTGACTCCAGAGCGCATACCAATACAGAGTGAGTCGAGGACGCGGTCTTTGGTAACTGAAATGTCACACATACTTTTATTATATTTTTTATATGCAACGTAGACATCTAATGATAAGATGCTAATTCTACTCCGATTTCAGAGCACTCTCGTCTGATTGTGCCAGAGCGCAGAATAACAGATGCATTCAACACCCATTGAATATGGCCGGTGTCAGTAAACGTCCGCAAAAAAGCGTAATTAAATTGTTGCCAGCAGCACAGTTAGTCACCAACGCTCTGGATAACATGAACACAGCCTAACCAGCTCTGCTAGGGTAAGAAAAATGGTCAGTGAGGAATTCTCAAATTTCTGCCTGGAAGTAGCTAGCAAGCTAGTTTGGGTGCTTGACTGCCGTTGTGAGTTCAGAACGCTCAGATCAACCCTACTCCTCAACCAGAGCGTCCACTGAATTTACGAACGCCCAGAGTGTGTGCCCTCTGGCACTCCAGAGTGAATTTACGAACGCACCCAGTGTCACAGTTCATATTGTTACATTCCAAATAAAATGGATCAAACATTCTAGGTCTGTATATTTGGGGGAAAGATAGGCACACGAGAATGATTAATTTATTTCACTATATTGTAAGAAACTAAATGTCAAAAACAAAACAGACAGCCGCAGAATGTTCATGTCTCATCCTTTCTCCTCTTCCTACTCATCCCTTCATGATATACCTGTGTGGTAGTTTTCAATTATGCCATATGCCCATTTTTTTCATTATTTACTTTACCACCAACACAATGTGTAGCCTATATAGGCCTACATTTGTGAACATTGTGTTCATAAAATCCATTTCTAAGCCTATACAGAATTCGATTTCTGAAGGAAAGATGTTGCATATTGTAAGTTTACATAAACGTTTAGCTTTGACAAGAAGCTTTGCGTGTTGGTCCAATTGAAGTTGGGATGTCATGAATATATATTATGTGCTCTCCAAGGTGCTAACCAATACATACTAGTGGAGGTTCTTTCAAATATGTGAAACGACTATCCAATCAGACCGGTCTCGTAGTCAGCTAGCGCGAGGCTGTGTGTGCTACTCAGCTGTTAAAGGGAAGGACGTCGGATCGTGTGACTGACTGCGCTCAAACAAACACAGGTAGGCAGACGACAGGGCCTATTGAAAACAATTGTTTGGAATATATTGGCATCCTATAAGAAATTTATATTTTGGCATACTTTTTCCTCATTCTTAACAATGTGTTCATATTTCTATTCATTAACAGTTTAATTAGTGGCCTTTTTATATATAAAAAATGATTATCTGGTTCTTTGGGTAGATTATCGAAACGTAACATTTGTATATTGAAAAGCATCTGAATTTGTTCGATTCAGAGTTGTGATTTTTTTTTTTTTTTTAAGTCTTAAAAAAAAAATATATATATATATATTTTAATTTAGACTGTTCATTATCGAACATATAAGTGCATTAAAATGGCTGGCCATTGAACGACTACAATCAGCCATCAAATGTTATTTCAAGACTGACAATCTAATGAAACGACACCAATTTGTTTTAATCTCCGATGCATTTTCGTTCCCTCGATGTCGAAAATGTTATTTAGTTTTCTTTTGCGTCTCCTTCTGGTTTGAGTTTGCTGTGTTTGACTCGGTGCTGCCATCGCTATACCAGTCATGGCTGGCTTGTACAGCCTTTGTTACTGACAGCTCAGCTGTGCGTCGGGCGGTGCTTGGAGAACTTTGACAAGCTGATAAAATGTCCGCGTTTGGAAATGAAATGTATAGGCCTATAGAAATCGAAAGAAGCATTTTCAGTTGATCAAACGATTGAGATCAGAACGCATGTAATGCGTTGACATTGTTCCCGTGCCATTTGTAATCCGTGGCTGTGTCTGAGTGGCTTTGTTGTTAAGCCTTCCCCTAGCAGGGAAGCCGAAGCCATTTTAATCAATGCACTCCTATAGGAGATCTACCCTTCATTCGGCACCAAATACAGTCCCCATACAAGCGCCTTTAGAATTGTGTTAAAATGTGGTTAATGGGTCTTTTTGGGAAGGAGAGAAATACAAAACACGAAATGTTTATCAAATTAAAGGACAGTTTCTGTCATGAGAATTTATTGCACAAAATGGAAGATGAGTAATTCCTGGTGAGGAATTCGCTTCTAACCGCACGTAGGCCTATATTGAGTTGCATCACCAACACATGCACTAAAAATAATTGATTTAAATTAGCCTAATCTCGGATGTGCGGTTTGACGGTGGATGATATGAGTAGCCTAAATATCTCTTGAATCAACTAGCATATTTTCTACTTTGAATTTAAAGTAGAATTCATTTTTTTAAACAATCCAGGCAGCATTGCGATCTAAAAATCTGCTTTAACAGGCCTACTTTTTACAGTACTTTTTACAGTACTTTTTGAACCTACCTTTAAGCCACTGTGTGGGTCGGTGTGGGCTAACCAACAAAATACGATTAAATAAATTAACTGCACAATAGCTTGAGAATATTTCAAGGTGCAGTCCTTGACATCTTCATACATACCACTAAACTTGTATTATGGGAATAGCAGGGCATCTTGTCTTGAAATACTTAAGTATAAACTGTCAGGAAATTTGCCCGTCATAGAAGGATCATTGTGATGTGCTTTTGGGTTCCAGACTCCGGAGCGAGAGCGTGTTAATTTAGCTTTAATGTCTTTGTCTTGTAGGAGCTGGGGGAAGATAGATATTCTGGTGGTGCAAGAGAACATCCACCATTTTTCAGAATGGCCAAAGGTGACGCTCGTAAGCCGAAGGGCAAGATGTCTGCCTATGCCTACTTTGTTCAAACCTGCCGAGAAGAACACAAAAATAAGAATCCAGAGATCCCAGTGAACTTTTCAGAGTTTTCCAAGAAGTGCTCTGGAAGATGGAAGGTAGAGGAGCAACATGAAACGTTTAAGTATTTCAGTGTGAAACAATTTTGTCATGATCATTATTTTCCAACATAATGGTATTAGGCAAGCGTAGTCCAGTCATATCCATCGCTATGCCATCTTAACATTTTACTTGCCACTTGTTTTTCAGACAATGTCTCCAAAGGAGAAGTCAAAGTTTGAGGACCAGGCCAAGCAGGACAAAGCTCGCTATGATTCGGAAATGACGAGCTATGGTCCTCCTGGGAAGAGGGGCAAGAAGGCACTGAAGGATCCTAATGCACCAAAGAGACCTCCGTATGTCTATTCCTAAAACTCCGTAATCATCTATAGAATTGTTAATTCATTTAACTACCATCTTGCACTATTTCATGTAGGTGTCTTCAGATTCATTTGAATTAGTTGTGCTTTTGAAGCAATTTGTATTTGAAGTGATATTGATTGTATATTGATATATGCTGCTTATTGTAGACAATTCACAACAATATGATTCCTTTTCAAGGCCTGCAACAATCTGTAAAGACCACATTTCTTCTCTTACAGATCGGGATTCTTTGTTTTCTGTGCTGAGCAGCGTCCCAAGATCAAAGCCCAACACCCAAGCTTTGGCATTGGGGATGTGGCCAAGAAGCTTGGTGAGATGTGGAACAACTTGACAGACTCCAATAAGCAGCCGTATCTTGCCAAAGCCAACAAACTCAAGGAAAAATACCAAAAGGTAACGCCGTTGAGAACTCTGTATTTGTCTCAAATGTGCAATTTAATGGGATTTTACCACTGTGCTCTGGCTGTGGTGTCACATGGCAAGGAATCACTAGCTAAATATTGCAAAACCTGTGGATTAAGACTTTTGTTTATGGTTTCTAGGATGTGGCAGATTACAAAGGAGGAAAAGTGGGTGGGGCAGGAGCCTCTAAATCAAAGAAGGCTGAAGACGATGATGACGAGGATGACGATGACGACGATGATGACGAGGATGAGGAAGAGGAGGATGATGATTAATCCTCTTTGACAAATTAGAAGATGGTATTGTGTTTGGATAAGACACTGGCTGGTGAGCAGACTCATCTGTAGGGTCCAGTTGTCCTAGACCAAAACATCCAATTGGTTTGAAACTATTTTCTCCCTGTAGTTAACTTTGTTTGTCCTTTGGGTCTTTAACACTGTGCTCTATCAGTGTTGTCCTGATCCCTTTTTGTTTTTCTCAGTTGAACAAGCCTATTTAAAGCAATAGCATAAGAGTTCATACCCTTTAACTCCTAAAAGATGTGTAAGGTGGCGTGTGTGTGCTACCATATGGCTATTGAAATAGATTTTATTTAATTGTTCTATTTTATTGGGATGTTCATTTCATGGAATTGTAAGTTTGTGTTTGAGGGACTTGAACCAGTGTTTATCTGTATCTAGACACACAATCCATAGACTTCAGGCAGATGTCCAGTCTGACAACCAGGTATTTAACGTTGCCCTGACCTATTATAACAAACATCTGTGCTTGAAGCAAGGCTGATCCATTTCACTTTGTTATGGCTGAAAGGAATGACGACTAAGTTTTTTTTTTTTTTTCTTTTCATTTGGTTAAGTGGAATGACTTTTTAGATGTGAGGATGTCTCCCGCTTGACTGACATTGACACTACATCTGGACGAGTTTGGAGTTTCTTTGCACCTGCAATTTTGTTTTGTATGTTTAGGATACCTCTGGTTTAAAATAAATAATTACATTTTTAAGTTCTGTGTGGCTCCAAATTGATTTCTTCCATGCTTTGAAAGGACTGCATTTTATTTATTTTTGTAAGTTGTGCGTTCTTTAGCTGTAAATGTATTCCACTTTATGCAACATACTACACTGCTCAAAAAAATAAAGGGAACACTTAAACAACACAATGTAACTCCAGGTCAATCACACTTCTGTGAAATCAAACTGTCCACTTAGGAAGCAACACTGATTGACAATAAATTTCACATGCTGTTGTGCAAATGGAATAGACAACAGGTGGAAATTATAGGCAATTAGCAAGACACCCCCAATAAAGGAGTGGTTCTGCAGGTGGTGACCACACACCACTTCTCAGTTCCTATGCTTCCTGGCTGATGTTTTGGTCACTTGAATGCTGGCAGTGCTTTCACTCTAGTGGTAGCATGAGACGGAGTCTACAACCCACACAAGTGGCTCAGGTAGTGCAGCTCATCCAGGATGGCACATCAATGCGAGCTGTGGCAAGAAGGTTTGCTGTGTCTGTCAGCGTAGTGTCCAGAGCATGGAGGCGCTACCAGGAGACAGGCCAGTACATCAGGAGATGTGGAGGAGGTCGTAGGAGGGCAACAACCCAGCAGCAGGACCGCTACCTCCGCCTTTGAGCAGGAGGAGCACTGCCAGAGCCCTGCAAAATGACCTCCAGCAGGCCACAAATGTGCATGTGTCTGCTCAAACGGTCAGAAACAGACTCCATGAGGGCCCGACGTCCACAGGTGGGGGTTGTGCTTACAGCCCAACACCGTGCAGGACGTTTGGCATTTACCAGAGAACACCAAGATTGGCAAATTCTCCACTGGCGCCCTGTGCTCTTCACAGATGAAAGCAGGTTCAGACTGAGCAGACGTGACAGAGTCTGGAGGCGACATTATTAGGCCAGAAATGTGTTATACATTTTGTGTTATTACATACATACAGCCGGGAAGAACTATTGGATATCAGAGCGGCGGTAACTCACCAGCATTACGACCAGGAATACGACTTTCCCGAAGCGGATCCTTTGTTCGCACCCCCCAGGGCAATTAAACTGATTCCAGAGGCCGACCCAAAACAACGCCGGTGGTGGAGAGGTACTCGGAGTGATCTTCTTCTAGTCCGACTTAGGAGGCGCGCACACCACCCACCGCTTCCGAGTATATTACTCGCTAACGTTCAGTCTCTGGATAATACAGTTGATGAGCTCAGGGCGAAACATGGCTCTCAGGATATACTGTCTGAGTCGGTCCAGCCAGTTGGGTTCTCAGTTCATCGCGCAGACAGGAATAAAAATATCTCTGGGAAGAAGGGCGGTGGTGTATGTTTCATGATTAACGACTCATTGTCATGTCCGTCAAAGGGAGGAGACCAAGGCGCAGCGTGATTGGAATGCATTCTTCTTTTATTCAAACGAAGAACACTTAAACAATCTAACAAAACAACAAAACAAACGTGAAGCTATAAACAACTAGTGCTGACATGCGACTACACATAGACAACTATCCACAAATACAGGTGGGAAAAGGCAACCTAAGTATGGTTCTCAATCAGAGACAACGATAGACAGCTGCCCCTGATTGAGAACCACACCCGGCCAAACACACAGAAATACAAATCATAGAAAAAGGAACATAGAATGCCCACCCAAATCACACCCTGACCAAACCAAAATAGAGACATAAAAAGCTCTATACGGTCAGGACGTGACACTCATGGTGTAATTGTGATAACATACAGGAACTCAAGTCCTTTTGTTCACCCGACCTAGAATACCTCACAATCAAATGCCGACCGTATTATCTCCCAAGAGAATTTTCTTCGGTTATAGTCACGGCCGTGTATATCCCTCCTCAAGCTGATACCCCGACGGACCTCAAAGAACTTCACTGGGCTTTATGCAAACTGGAAACTTTATGCAAACTGCATCCGGGATGCCTACAAGGCTCTCCCCCGCCCTCCTTTCGGCAAATCTGACCACAACTCCATTTTCCTCCTCCCTTCCTATAGGCAGAAACTCAAACAGGTAGTACCCATGCTAAGGACTATTCAATGCTGGTCTGACCAATCGGAATCCACGCTTTAAGACTGTTTTGATTACGCAGACTGGGATATGTTCCGGGTAGCTTCCGAGAATAATATTGACGTATATAATGATACGGTGACTGAGTTTATCAGGAAGTGTATAGATATTGTACCCGCTGTGACTATTAAAACCTACCCTAACTAGAAAACGGACTAACTGCTTTTGTAGTCTAACCAGACAAACCAGACTACATAAGGAAAACAAGCCACGTCGAGGACACTGAGGTCTTGCTTTCAGACAAGCTAAACACTTTCTTTGCCCGCTTTGAGACTAACACAGTGCCACCGACGCGGCCTGCTACCAAGGACTGTGGGCTCTCCTTCTCCGTGGCTGACGTGAGTAAGACATTTTAAGCGTGTTAACCCTCGCAAGGCTGCAAGGCTGCACAGACGGCATCCCTAGCCACGTCCTCAGAGCATGCGCAGACCAGCTGGCTGGTGTGTTTACGGAATATTCAATCTCTTCCTATCCCAGTCAGCTGTCCCCAAATGCTTCAAGATGGCCACCATTGTTCCTGTGCAAAGGTAACTGAACTAAATGACTATCGCCCCGTAGCACTCACTTCTGTCATCATGAAGTGCTTTGAAAGACTAGTCAAGGATCATATCACCTCTACCTTATCTGTCACCCTAGACCCACTTCAATTTTCTTACCGCCTCCAATAGATCGACTGACGATGCAATCGCCATCACACTGCAAACTACCCTATCCCATCTGGACAAGAGGAATGCCTATGTAAGAATGCTGTTCATTGATTATAGCTCAGCATTCAACACCATAGTACCCTCCAAACTCATCATTAAGCTCGAGGCCCTGGGTCTGAACCCCGCCCTGTGCCACTGGGTCCTGAACTTCCTGACGGGCTGCCCCCAGGTGGTGAAGGTAGGAAATATCTCCACTTCGCTGATCCTCAACACTAGGGCCCCACAAGGGTGTGTGCTCTGCCCCATCCTGTACTCCCTGTTCACTCATGACTGCATGGCTAAGCACGCCTCCAAGTCAATCATCAAGTTTGCAGATGACAGAACAGTAGTAGACAATGACGAGACAGCCTACATGGAGGAAGTGAGGGCTCTGGGCGTGTGGTGCCAGGAAAATAACCTCTCACTCAACATCAACAAAACAAAGTAGATGGTCGTGGACTTCAGGAAACAGCAGAGGGAGCACCCCCCCATCCACATCGACGTCACCATACATCTACACATTCACATTATATATAAAACTCACTGTGTCAATTTTGAAAAAAATATAAAATGACTGGAGGCCTATGAGAAACAATGCTACAACCATTACATTATTAACCGCTAACATGTACGCTAACATTGATTGAAACCAACTAGCCTAGAGCTAACTTGTAATGGGTGCGTGCTGGTGGCAGGGAAGTCAGGCGCAGGAGAACGAACTTGGTATAAACGGAGTCGTTTAATAAGTGCTCACAAAACTCTGAAAACCAAAATAATAAAAGTGGGTACAAAACCTGCCGCACACCAGAACATAACTTGCACATAACATACAATCAAACAATCACCGACAAGGACATGAAGGGAAACAGAGGGTTAAATACACAACATGTAATTGATGAGATTGGAACCAGGTGTGAAGGAAGACAAGACAAAACCAAAGGAAAATGAAAAATGGATCAGCGATGGCTAGAAGGTCGGTGACGTCGACCGCCGAACAAGGAGAGACACCGACTTCGGCGGAAGTCGTGACATAACTAGCGTTTTGCCAAGCTAAATGTGGTTAGCATCAGGCTAGAGAACTGTTAAATGCTATTTTTGTACAAATATTAACACTAACACATTTTATCGTGACATCACATATTTACATATTTTACCTCAAATTAACTGAGCCTTTGTTCATAGAAAATAAAACCAATTGGATCTAAAGCGTTGTTAAAAAAGTACAGAAAGTTTGGACGCCATTTTAATCCCTTCTCTTACTTGTAAACCATTAGCAACCTAGTCAACCTTCATTACTTACAATGGGGAAAATACCAACCAGTTTTTCACTCTTAAAACTCCCTTCAATTGCCTTCAAACATCACCAAACTCATGGACTATGTAGTTAACCATGTTACCTCAATATTTTGAGTCATATTGCACTTTTGCACATTACATACCTGAATTAATAGGGTATAATGATGAGACGGAAAAACGTTAGTTTTCAGTAGAATGCATTCTCCAAGATTGAAGAAGAAACCTCCAAGATCTCACTAACACACTCCATTGACATCACAGCTCTCCCTAGCAGCAATAATCATATACATACATTCAATGTAAATACCTGTGAGGCTTAGAAAATGATACAAGGGATGGCTCCATAAAATAACAAACAAAATAAAACATAGAAAATACGAGCATACATATTCGTGTGTCACATATACACATGGCATATGCTTGGGTATCACCTTGACATCTCTGATCTGCTTGCCTCAATAAATTAATGCTAGAACATTGGTAGCTAGGATTAGCTATTTATGACCTGTTTCAGGAAACTAGGGGTACGTCACGGGTCACTATTTCAAAGGAGAGCCGTTTGAGCGTAACTTTCTTTTTTGATCAAAATGAGAAAGAGCCATTTGCAGAAAGAGCCATTTGCTTGGCTAGCCATAGCCTAATGTTAGCTACTTGACATTGAACCTGGTTGGTTAGCTACCTGCAGATTCATGCAGGCTAGTAACGCCATGAGTTGGGATTATGGTTCATTGTTTACTTAGCTAGCTAACGTTAGCTGGGTGGCTCGCTAGCTAACGTAATGTGTATGATCTTATTATTCGTATCTCAGAGCTATTTGCTTGGCTAGCTATAGGCTAATGTTAATTAGCTAACATTGAACCTGGTTGGTTAGCTACCTGCAGATTCATGCAGGGTAGTAACGTCATGAGTTGGGATTATGGTTCACTGTTTACCTAGCTAGCTAGCTACATGTCTTAACAAAAGACTCCACTATGCAAGTAACCATTTCGGGTGCGATCGTAAATTCATTCTGTCTATGTACTCCGATTTCAAAGCACTCTCGTCTGAGTGTGCCAGAGTGCAGAATAACTGATAAATTTACAAACGCTCAACACCCATTGAATATGGCCGGTGTCAGTAAACGTAGGCAAAAAAGCGCAATTCAGTTGTTGCCAGCAGCACAATTACAGTCACCAACGCTTTGGATAACATGAAAACAGCCTAAACAGCTCTGCTAGGACGAGTAAAATGGCCAGAGTGGGGTGTTTAGTTGGCAACCACCTTCACCTGGAATGCTTTTCCAACTGTCTTGAAGGAGTTCCTACATATGCTGAGCACTTGTTGGCTACATTTCCTTTACTCTGCGGTCCAACTCATCCCAAACCATCTCAATTGGGTTGATGTCCGGTGATTGTGGAGGCCAGGTCTTCTGATGCAGCACTCCATCACTCTCCTTCTTGGTCAAATAGCCCTTACACAGCGTGGAGGTGTATTGGGTCATTGTCCTTTTGAAAAACAAATGACAGTCCCACTAAGTGCAAACCAGATGGGATGGCATATCGCTGCAGATGGGATGGCATATCGCTGCAGAATGCTGTGGTAGCCATGCTGGTTCAGTGTGCCTTGAATTCTAAGTAAATCACAGACAGTGTCCCCAGCAAAGCACCCCCACACCATCACACCTCCTCCTCCATGCTTCACGGTGGGAACCACACAATGCGGAGATCATCCATTCACCTATTCTGCGTCTCACAAAGACATGGCGGTTGGAACTAAAAATCTCACATTTGGATTCATTAGACCAAGGGAGAGATTTCCAATGGTCTAATGTCTATTGCTCATGTTTCTTGGCCCAAGCAAGTCTCTTATTATTATTGCCGTCCTTTAGTAGTGGTTTCTTTGCAGCAATTTGACCATGGAGACCTGATTCACGCCGTCTCCTCTGAACAGTTGATGTTGAGATGTGTCTGTTACTTGAACTATGTGAAGCATTTATTTGGGCTGCAATCTAAGGTGCAGTTCACTCTAATGAACTTATCCTCTGCAACAGAGGTAACTCTGGGTCTTCCTTTCCTGTGGCAGTCCTCATGAGAGCCAGTTTCATCATAGTGCTTGATGGTCATAGCGCTTGATTGCACAACATTTTTCGAAATTACTGACCTTCATGTCTTAAAGTAATGATAGACTGTCATTTCTCTTGACTTATTTGAGCTGTTCTTGCCATAATATGGACTTGGTCTTTTACCAAACAGGGCTATCTTCTGTATACCAATCCTACCTTTTCACAACACAACTGATTGGCTCAAACGCATTAAGAAGGAAAGGAATTCCACAAAATAACTTTTTACAAGGCACACCTGTTAATTGAAATGCATTGCAGGTGACTACCTCATGAAGCTGGTTGAGAGAATGCCAAGCGGGTGCAAAGCTGTCAAGGCAAAAGGGTGGCTACTTTGAAGAATCTAAAATATAAATATATTATCATTTGTTTAACACATTTTTGGTTACTACATGATTCCATATGTGCTATTTCATAGTTTTGATGTCTTCACTATTATTCTACAATGTAGAAAATAGTAAAAATTAAGAAAAACCCTGGAATGAGAAGGTGTGTCCAAACTTTTGATGGGTAGTGTATACTATAGCATCACGTGTATATTTTAATTTACAATTTAATTAATCCATTAAATAAATAATACTAGCACATCAAATTACGTTATTAAATAATATTGCCTACGTGCTTTCGACAATACGTTATCAACTCTTTAACAACAACAAAATAATTCCCATTCATTTTAATCGGCGACCTTTGGGCGGTACGAAGGTGGCGTGGGAGGCGGTGAAAAAGTTTAACTTTTTCCAACGGCGACTGCTGGGCGATGACCAATCATATCGAGTGGTTCCCATGACGAATTTGACGCTATGCGATCCAAGGCTGGAGACTTTCTTCAACAAAGATGGCTGACAAAAATCCTATGATGGAAGCAAATGTAAGTGATTATAACGTAGTAACGAATCATGCAAAAACAATGTACAGTTGACATGAATATATAATGTAGAGACACACGAGTATGCATTTTTTAAAATCATTACCCTAATTTACGAAAATCGCGATTTAGCAAGCTAGCTGGCTAGCTTTATGGGTGTTGTGACATGAGTATGAAATTGTAATTCTGGTTGTTTAATGTTTTAGGGACTCCTGAAACAACCAGCAAACCAGGCTGTCGTCTTGTGAAACAGTGGATGTAAAGAATCTAGCTAGCTAAAGCATTTACTGCAAATTGAATGTACAATTTTGTAAGCTTGCCTTGCTGATATTTGCCATGCAATGCAGATAGATGAAATAACGTAGATAGCTATGTTCTTGCTTATTGTGCAGTGGAGGATAAAAATACCTGTATGCCTATGGATTTGTAGCTAGGCATCTAGCCGAACTGTGTATGGACCCAAACGTATATTAGTTCAGAATCTAGCGATCATTATTTTTTTTAACTAGGCAAGTCTGTTACCAAAAGTATTGTATTTACTATGAGGGACTACCTCGGCCGACGCTGGGCCAATTGTGGGCCGCCCAATCAAGATGTGATGCAGCCTGGATTCGAACCAGGTTCTGCAGTGACGCCTCTTGCAGTGTCTTAGACCACTGCGCCACTCTAGAGCCCTTCATAGCTAGTTGTATCAACTTCAAAACAGTCTGAATGACATAAATGATGCCTATGGATTGAGTAGAATATATAACTTTGTGCCAAGGATGCAAGTTGTATATACATGCAGGTATTACCATGCATGAGATCCCCACATTGTAGCCCGTACATTTAATATATTCACTGGTCATGTACTCTACCTTGGCAAATAAAGGTGCAGTTCAGGTATGAATGTCTTTTGAGATGATCCAATAGCAGGAGTATCACATTCCAGTCTTTGTATTATGCTGTGTCTGCATGTATGTATTACAATTATACACAACAGTGTTCACCAATCTTGGTCCTGGGACATCAATGGTTACACATTGTAACTAATAGACTAGAAACTAGATTTAACTAGTTAGACTGATTTGTAATTCATATATACATACAGAAATATAATTTACAAAACAGTACACTACACTTCCTATGCATCATGTAATTACTCTAAAACCGGTTCATCTCAATATCTAATGCCCTTCATCTGCATTGATCTGATAAACACAGGATAGGTGTAGTATTTCATCAAATGAGAGACTTAATTTCAACCAGTAGAGAATGTGAAACACTTTATTGAAAGCAGTTCATTACCAATACAAGTTCAATCTGTACTTCAATGCACATCTGTTATGCATTATAAAAACAGAGGAAGAAAGGTGGCGAGAGGTGTAAAAGACAAAGGGAAAGAGGTAAGAACATATGCTGTCTTCCCTGCTCCTATGATTAATGAATCACAGTGCAACCCAAATATTCTCTCAGTTCATCACAATTACATAAGTGTCTCTAGTCGGCCCAAAGGTTATCTTAAAAGCGGGTGAGGTAGCGATGATGGGACTGGGGGTTGGCATCCTCTCACATCAAAGCATCTGCAGATGTAGAGACAGATGGAGAGAGCATGTTTATGCCTTGTGTTTTTATTTTTTATTCTAACATTGTTAGTCATAATAATCAGGAGGTGAAATGCAAAGCTGACCTTGGATCATTAACTCTGATATTTCAATGTAAAGCATCTCTTTAATAATACTTCCTGTTGACCTTACCTAGTGACCTCTCACCTCTTATCATGCTGTGCCCTCTATGTAGCCAGTTTAAATGCGGGAGGGGTTCACCGACACAGCCGATATAACCTAGAGGATTTAAGGAGAAGAGGAGAGAGGGATGAAGTGAAGGAGAGACTTATTGAGAAATTAAGGTAGTTAAAGGGACAGTGTTCAACAGGAATCTGTGTGTGTGGCCTCACCTGGTGTCCACACAACACTAAGTAGCTGCAGAGTACTTTATGCTGACAAACATGAACGAACACACAAGGACAAACAATATAGCATAGTTATTGAAATAGTGAAGTGCCTTACTATTCTCCGTGGTTGGCTCTTTTGCCTATTCTTTGAAGGTGGGAGGAGCCACAGTTATACACCTGAGCCTGGTTACTGCACAACACAATCCATCAATCAGATTGATACATGTGTGTAGATGTGGGTTATAGGGTTTCTAATTTTAAAAAAAAATCAATATGGGTGACTTAAAATAGCTTGTCTTGTTTTTGAACAGACATCACACCCTTACCTAAACAGTACCCTCACCTGAGAAGTAGAAATCAAAGGGAGAGAAACTGGGAATTGAGTAACTGCAGTTGATATAGCTAAGTAAATGGAAAAATACTCTTATTGCAATGTGAATGGCTCTTACAGAGCCTTTGGTTGTGCATAGTGTAGTCTATGGTGTTGCCAGGGAACAACTCCCTCTTCGAAGAAGTAGGAAGTGAAGATCTCCTGCACATGGATTGCCTCTCTTGCTGCGTTGTTGGACCCCATCCTTGAAACATCCTGCAGACTTCTCCTCTGACACACGGCGGCGAGCTGCAGATCCCCTCCTGGTCCTCGTGTCCATCCTCATGAAGTTATGCAGAACACAGGTAGCCTTCACAAACCTGAATTCCTCCAGGAGGCAGTCCCAGATGGCCCTGGTCACCCAACCTTGCAGTGCCCTACATGTTAACCGTTTTGAAGGAATCTCGAGTTACAAGGTATCTGTAGGAATATGGAAGACAATGTAATAATTTGACTTTTACATCACCAGGTCATTGTGGATTACTAAAGTATAATATCCCTGATGACAAATCATGATAACATTGGATTGATAGATGCATGGGCACACATATGTGCATGTGTAGTATGTGACAATAACAGGATCATATCAAGGATAGCATCACAAATGAATACATAAATACAACTTGAAGCTTGATGAGTTGATAATTTGAATCAGCTGTGCAGTGCTAAGGCAAAAACAAAAATGTGCACCCCTTTGAGTCCCCAGGACCAGGACTGAGAACCACTGCTCTTCATTGGGACCTCTTCATATGTAGACAGGCTTTCATAGCTCTCTTTATATGAGGACAGAAAACCTCACAAGAAACAGACTTCATTATAGTCAAATTACACCGCACTGAATATTAAGTTAATATTATCTCCATCCTCACTTTTAGGGACAGGAACTACACAAAAGTACCTGCCCTATCCAGAATAGCCTACTCTCTCACTGACAGTTGGGGCTGCTATCCTTTCACCCTCCTCTATGGCTGTTAGCTAGCTACCTACAAATGCATTTGGAGTTTGTTTTTTACAGTGATAAATACAGGTGGTGATATTTCATTCACTTAGCTAGTTATACAGTATGTAAGGTTGGCTAGGTAACGTTAACTAGCTAGCCAACTAGCAGTTCATTTGAGTTAGCCTGCACTGTAGCTAGTTAGCTAATAATACATTGTTTTTTAAAAACATTTTTGAAATGTATTTACTTACTTGAATAGGTTCTCCCAGCCATGTGGCCAATTGGAAACAGGGCTGCAAAATTTGTCACCAGAACGTTTTAGAGGATATTACTATTGAACTATGTACCCATTTAATAACCAGACCTTCATACAAACTTGCTATGCTGAATTATTGACGCACAGTCGAACTGCCGCTATATGCTACCATCACGCCCACAAGCGAATCACAATGGGCGGCCTAAGCGGCACGCGGAAATTTACCGCTTTCTAGTGTACATTCACAGTCGCCATGTGTACGGTGTTTCCTCCGATACATTGGTGCGGCTGGCTTTCGGGTTAAGCGGGCATTGTGTCAAGAACCAGTGTGGCTTGGCTGGGTCGTATTTCGGAGGACGCACGGCTCTCAACCTTCGCCTCTCCCGAGTCCGTACGGGAGTTGCACTGATCGGACAAGACGGTAACTACCAATTGGGGAGAAAAAGGGATAAGAAACAAACAAAAAACAATTTTACATTTATACTTGATTGAGGTAGGGACATCCCAAGGATCCCGAATAGCACGGACCCTCTAGACATATTATTTTCTAGGCCATTAGCGATAACAGGAAATACACAAGCCGTAGGCTACACTATAGCTCAAGGTGGCTACATCGGGATGTCGGCTTGCACGGGAAAAACGGTACGTTTCTAAAAATGTATGGTTGATTCAATTAATATAAGGGCCATTCCGCCGAATCGGTGACTTTTCCGTTCCCAGGACATTACATGCATGAAAAGTATCTGTATAATACATTCTATTATCAAGCAAAGTGTCCTGCACATTGTCCTAATTGCATTTTGAATATCCATAATGTACAACCTTAATAAAAACTACCTAGAACACTGAAAAAAATGGATTTTAGCTCGTCCCCACTACACTTCACCATTAAATATAATGATTAGAAACATTGAGAAATCTTTTTTATTTTTTATTATTGTGTGACTCTTTTTCCAATTTAGACATAAAATAAATTTTCTCAGCGGAAAGTCATAATATGTTAGTTAAAATAAACATTTTAGTCGTGTTTTCACTCAGTCCTGTTACCCTGACACATTCTCCCCTCTAAACTTTGGGACATTCCACAAGTCACATGATCAACAGGAAGTAGCATCATTTGAGTCCTGAAGGCCATGGGAAGACAAAGTAAGTTCTCTCACTCTTTTTATCATATTGTAAGTATGACTGAGAATGTCAATCTCAACGTACAGTCCTTTTTTTAAAAGATAGTTTTGGGAAACCACTTGAAGGTGCTAAGTGTTCTCATGCTATTAACATTGATGCCATGTGACTACATTTCATGTATTTGCTAATGCTATGCTAAAAACTCAGTCCTGTTACTTTCAGTCCTGTTACTTATATGAAGGGTAACAGGACTGAATAAGAGTAACGGGAGTGAGAAGTTTGAATAAAATAGCCATTTTAAATGTGTATCTGGTATATACATTGATTCATTATAATACTATTCTCTTGATTTTAAGTTTTACAGTTTGAATTACTGATGGTGTTTTCAGTTTTACAATGTGAACACATTACTTACAGGGAGCAAATCGATTAAGTGCTGCAGAAAAGCAGCGGCGCTATCATGCTCGACGCGATGCCGACCCAGAAAGGAGAGACAGATACTTAAAGAAGGAACAGCAGAAATACAGGTAGGATATAGCATCAGGCAGGAAGAAAACAGTCTAACATTTAGTAAGAGGGAAAAGCACAGACATCACAAAAAGTGGAGGGAGACTTACTATCGAATCAAGTCCAGGAAAGAAGCCCTAAAGCACCTCAAAAGCACCTCACCACACCTCCAGATAGCCCCAATCTTTCACCAGACATAACTGTTAATCCAGAGCCAAGCAGTTCAAGGTCAGGATGAGAGTTAGTGCTAGTGTGTTAAATGGATTATGTGTAAAATGATTGATGGCTGGTTAATAGGGCATAGAGATAACATTTTACTGTAGCCACTTATTAATTTAACAACTATTGTAATTGTGATGAACTTGTGTGTTTTAGGCAAAGGATGAAGGGCTTAAAAGGAGGTGAAAGACATCAGAGAAGCACCGGAAACAAACTGAAGAGCTACAAAAGCAGCTACAGACACAAACCCGAAAAAAGGAGAGGTATAAGGAAAACATTCTGCGTATGAAACAGAATAATCCATCTCCATGTACAAAAGTTGACAAACAAATGAGACCGCTACCACGCTCTACAATGCAAAAGACCCTTCTCTTCCACGAGGCCTTAGTGGAGGACATCCGACAGAGGTACAGCAACTCACGGGGAGAAAGGGAAAGGCAACTCATCTCTAAGATAGTGACAGGAAAACTCCAAAAAATATAGGCTGCAACGTCTCTCCCAAAGTTCATTTGGGTTGCCAAAGAAAAGGTGGCTGATGAATGCGAAGAATGCAGAACTTAACTTAAACTACCAAAGGAAGAGAAACAGTAGGGTGGTAGATGGTTCATAAACAAAGTCCGAGATTTTTACACCATGGATGATGTCAGTCGATTAACGACTAGGAAGAGGCAGACCCCTCACCCAGAAGAAAATCAGACGAGGTTCCTTTTGGACACAATGAAAAATCTACATATGAAGTTTTTGGCAGAACATGATGGGTTTATCTCATACTCCCTCTTCTGCTCACTGAGCCCCTTTTGGGTTGTTCACCCAACTCTAAGTGACCAGGAGACTTGCATGTGCAAACTGCACGAAAACCTCAGTTTTATCATACAGAAACTGCACCACCTGAAGATAATCAACACTTTCAATCCTGATGAACTTCTAAAATCCGTCACATGCAACACGGAGTGCATGAAGTGCATGTATTGAGAATGCGGTGTGCAAGGATCTCTCTTGTCCCGTCTCTGGCCAATACAATGATAAGAATGAAGTAACTTATGTCCAGTGGGCAACTATGGATAAGGAGCACAATAATGACCCCAATGGCGGAACATTCAAAGTCACCATCAAAAAAAGAGTTCCAGACCACCCAAGAGCAACTGCTGGAACAGCTGAACCTGATGCTGCGCAAGTTTAAGATGCACACGTACAACATCAAGAATCAGTTTACCCACTACAGGGCACTGAAACAAGGCTTCAAAGCACATGAATGCTTAATTCATGTTGACTTTTCTGAAAATGACCTCTGTAAGTACGCCACAGAAATACAGTCGGTCCACTTCAGAGCATCACACCAGCAGGCAACATTGCACACAGGTGTGCTTTATGTGCATACAACCCCCCGACTGGTGTCCTTCTGCACAGTGTCCCCCTCCAGACAGAAGGGCCCACCAGCAATCTGGCAGCACTTGTCACCAGTGCTTGATTATGTGCAGAGTGCACATCCAGAGGTCTCCACTATCCATTTTTACAGTGATGGCCCTTGCACTCAGTACAAGCAGCGAGGGAATGTTTTCCTGTTTTGTACTGAGCTGTTCAGAAGAGGATTCACTGCTGGAACGTGGAACTTCTTTGAGGCAAACCATGGCAAGAGTGCCCCGGATGGAGTGGTAGGGCCCTGAAGAGGACGGCTGACAGTCTTGTCAGCAAGGTGACAGATATCCCTAATGCTTCAGAGCTGTTTTCTGTGTTGAGCAAGATGGATACAGCAAGCAAGTTGTTGTTTGTGGAAGAGGAAGCAGTCAACAGAGCAGTGCCAGAGATGCCCAAGGATGTGCCACCAGTTCCATCTATGATAAAGATGCATCAGGCAGTAACCCTAGGCCATGGAGAGCTGACCTACAGTGACGTCAGATGCTTGTTCACAGCAAGACAACATCTGAGCTGTTAGTGCTTTAATGCAAAGCATTTCACATTCAATCCACAGAAGGCTCCCACGACCACAGGAAATCAGTGGCAAAGTCCTGAGGTTGTTGGCAAATGGTGTGCGCTGAAGTACAACGGTCAACTGTACCCTGGCATCATCACAGACACAAACAACACATACGTCAAGGTTTGTTGTATGAATAGTATTGGGGCCAACAGGTTTTGCTGGCCAGCCCGCGAAGACATCCTTTGGTACCCGTTTCAAGACATCCTGTGTACCGTCCCACCAGCGAGGCAAGTCACAGCTCGTTACATGGAAACTGACAACGAAGAAACTAGACTGTTTCTTAGAAAAGGCAAGTTTTTGTTCATTATTTTATTGAAATTCTGTATGAAATACAATTTTGTTGTGTTTGCAAGTGAATGTTGTGTTTATATGCAGAAAATAGTAATTTCAAGTTAATATTAGATACTGGTAGTCAATGTAGAGATATGAGGATCTGCTTCATATGCTCAGCTTTTTGTATTTGTTTTCTTTCTTGCCTTTTGTAGAGGAAGATGGAGAACCCATACTGTGCAGAGGCAGGAGCCTCACACACATGCTGCAGGGGGAGGAGTGATACTCACACCTTTCTCTCTCTCTCTTTCCACTGCCCACCCCGCACACATACACACACACACACACAAGCGCACGCTCACACACACACACACACACACACACACACACACACACACACACACACACACACACACACACACACACACACACACACACACACACACACACACACACTCATGCAGAAGCATGCACACACAATTGTTACAGCTTTTATGTTGCTATTTAGACTTAAGATATTTTTTGCCAAATATAATGACCTCTGTTTTATTTTTGTTTAATTGAAGGAAGTTCTGTGGCATCCAGTTATTCTCACAAGCACTCATTCCTGTTTCTCAGTGGTCATTCCTGTGACCCAATGTTCATTCCTGTTACTTCATTGTTTTTTAGTAAAAAAAATAAAGATAAACCACCTATTTTTCAATTATGTTTGGTCCATCATTTAAACAGTTGTTTGATAAATCACATGATACATTTTTATCAAAAATCTGAGACGGTCTCCCTTAAAAAAAAAATGGCTTTGTGTTAAAAAAACAAACATTTTGCCTGCATATGTTGTGACTTTTTAGCGACAGATATATCTTTTTTGAACATGTAACCAATTTTCTTTAAAATACCCACTTTATTGAGGGAAAAACAAAGAAACTTGTTGGCATGACTTTTAATTCATATTTAAACAGTTGTAAATGTTTTGGTAACAGGACTGAGAAAAATGCAACCATCTTCCATTTAGAAACCTTGTAAAAAAATATATAGAATTGTCTGAGATTGACCATTACACATTTTGAATAGTTAAACGTGTGTTATTAGATAAAGAATGAAGTTTAATTTTGAAAAGTTACAACATGCAAATGGTACCGATTTGGCGGAATGGCCCATAAATATAAACTATTCACCTTATGACTTTCATTAACACGCAGGTGTCATGCAGACGTTAGTAAGGCATTGGTATCATGTCATGTCAGTTTGATGTTCAATGGTAGGCGACAGCCACACGGTGGTACGTTTGCCCAGGCTTAATTCTGGCACTTATCACCTCCCATACCAGCAGGGTACAATGGTTTTCTGGACTGTTTCCTGAAGACTTACTGCCACAATGGGCTCCGTGCCTGACCTGGCCAACGTGGCTGGAACGCTGTGCTCTTTGCCCGATACGGGGCCTGCCAGCAGCTCACCAGGAGAGACTTTGGGCTGGAGAACGTGTCTGACCTCAGGTTGGCAACACAGGATCTTTGTCTTTGCATTCTCGTCTCATCCCTCTCCCCTTCACTGTGTCTTCCCGTCTTACAAATAAGTCTTCATCTTTGTATGTTATTGTGTATTGCTGATGTTTCTCTTTTCTCTCCTGTGATCTCTCTCTAATCATCTTTAACCTCTGTCTGTCACAGTAGCCTGCAGTATACCCTGTCTGGCTCCCTGGCATTGGTCTTCTCCTCACTGGTGTTGTGTCTCAGAGAGCTGGTGAAGAGCCGTATGCAGGCCATGCATGAGATGAGGCTGGGGGGGTGACCTCCCTGGTGTCATGCATGTAAGCGTCGCAACTGTTCTCCAGTGATCTTATGGGACCGTACAAATAGTAGACATATTTGGGTAGGAGGTCATCTCTTATTCAAGCGCAATCAATTTCTTATCAAACCCAGTGCAAAAACGTGTAGTTGGTGAATGCAATATACCTTAGGTGAACCACCCATATAACCTGAGGGTCATACACTGCTCAAAAAAATAAAGGGAACACTTAAACAACACAATGTAACTCCAAGTCAATCACACTTCTGTGAAATCAAACTGTCCACTTAGGAAGCAACACTGATTGAGAATAAATTTCACATGCTGTTGTGCAAATGGAATAGACAAAAGGTGGAAATTATAGGCAATTAGCAAGACACCCCCAAAAAAGGAGTGATTCTGCAGGTGGTGACCACAGACCACTTCTCAGTTCCTATGCTTCCTGGCTGATGTTTTGGTCACTTTTGAATGCTGGCGGTGCTCTCACTCTAGTGGTAGCATGAGACGGAGTCTACAACCCACACAAGTGGCTCAGGTAGTGCAGTTCATCCAGGATGGCACATCAATGCGAGCTGTGGCAAAAAGGTTTGCTGTGTCTGTCAGCGTAGTGTCCAGAGCATGGAGGCGCTACCAGGAGACAGGCCAGTACATCAGGAGACGTGGAGGAGGCCGTAGGAGGGCAACAACCCAGCAGCAGGACCGCTACCTCCGCCTTTGTGCAAGGAGGTGCACTGCCAGAGCCCTGCAAAATGACCTCCAGCAGGCCACAAATGTGCATGTGTCAGCATATGGTCTCACAAGGGGTCTGAGGATCTCATCTCGGTACCTATTGGCAGTCAGGCTACCTCTGGCGAGCACATGGAGGGCTGTGCGGCCCCACAAAGACATGCCACCCCACACCATGACTGACCCATCGCCAAACCGGTCATGCTGGAGGATGTTGCAGGCAGCAGAACGTTCTCCACGGCGTCTCCAGACTCTGTCACGTCTGTCACATGTGCTCATGTGCTCAGTGTGAACCTGCTTTCATCTGTGAAGAGCACAGGGCGCCAGTGGCGAATTTGCCAATCTTGGTGTTCTCTGGCAAATGCCAAACGTCCTGCACGGTGTTGGGCTGTAAGCACAACCCCCACCTGTGGACGTCGGGCCCTCATACCACCCTCATGGAGTCTGTTTCTGACCGTTTGAGCAGACACATGCACATTTGTGGCCTGCTGGAGGTCATTTTGCAGGGCGCTGGCAGTGCACCTCCTTGCACAAAGGCGGAGGTAGCGGTCCTGCTGCTGGGTTGTTGCCCTCCTACGGCCTCCTCCACGTCTCCTGATGTACTGGCCTGTCTCCTGGTAGCGCCTCCATGCTCTGGACACTACGCTGACAGACACAGCAAACCTTTTTGCCACAGCTCGCATTGATGTGCCATCCTGGATGAACTGCACTACCTGAGCCACTTGTGTGGGTTGTAGACTCCGTCTCATGCTACCACTAGAGTGAGAGCACTGCCAGCATTCAAAAGTGACCAAAACATCAGCCAGGAAGCATAGGAACTGAGAAGTGGTCTTTGATCACCACCTGCAGAATCACTCCTTTTTTGGGGGTGTCTTGCTAATTGCCTATAATTTCCACCTTTTGTCTATTCCATTTGCACAACAGCATGTGAAATTTATTGTCAATCAGTGTTGCTTCCTAAGTGGACAGTTTGATTTCACAGAAGTGTGATTGACTTGGAGTTACATTGTGTTGTTTAAGTGTTCCCTTTATTTTTTTGAGCAGTGTAGTTGAAAGCACATTATGCAGAATGTACACTGAAGTGTGAAGTGTTGGTCCCATGTTTCATATCCTGAAATAAAAGATCACAGAATTTTTCCAAAACGCTTATTTCCCTCAAATTGTGTACACAAATGTGTTTACATCCCTGTTAGTGAGCATTTCTCTTTTGCCAAGATAATCCATCCACCTGACAGGTGTGGCATATCAAGAAACTGATTAAAAAGCATGATCATTACACAGGTGCACCTTGTGCTGGGGACAATAAAAGGCCACGCTAAAATGTGCAGTTTTGTCACGCAACACAATGCCATAGATTGCTCAAGTTTTGAGGGAGCGTGCAATTGGCATGCTGACTGCAGGAATGTACACCAGAGCTGTTGCCAGAGAATTTAATGTTAATTTCTCTACCATAAGCCACCTCCAATGTTTTAGATTATTTTGCAGTACGTCCAACCGGCCTCACAACCGCAGACCACGTGTAACCACGCCAGCTCAGGACCTCCACATCCGGGCTTCTTCACCTGTGGGATCGTCTGAGACCAGCCACCCAGACAGCTGATGAAACCGAAGAGTATTTATGTCTGTAATAAAGCCCTTTGGTGTGGAAAGTCTCATTCTGATTGGCTGGGCCTAGCTCCCAAGTGGGTGGGCCTATGCCCTCCCAGGCCCACCCCTGGCTGCGCTCCTGCCCAGTCATGTGAAATCCATAGAATTAGGGCCTCATTTATTTATTTCAATTGACTGATTTCCGTATATGAACTGCAACTCAGTAAAATTGTTGAAATTGTTGTATGTTGCATTTATATTTTTGTTCAGTATATAATCCACTAGAAATAGGTAATAGGTAATAGGTTGTGTGTTTGACTGTATTCTAGTGCACTATCCCCTGTCTTTCTTTCTCCCAGTTCCACCTGGTCAGTGTTGAGGGACATATTGAGGATGGATGGTCCTCAAGGCCTCTTCCAGGGAATGACCAGCACCTGGCTCTGAGAGGTGCCTGGATACTATGCATTTTTTTTAGGGGGGGGGGGGGGTATGGGATCTGCAGAACCCTGGCCAGTCCAATGTTGACTTGGGTGAGTCCAGCCCTTATTTGATTACCTGTTTTATTTTATTAGAATTGTTATGACGACAGCTAGTCTTCCTAGGACTCCACTGTAGGGATTCAACTTCTCATGTAGCTATTCAGCAAACTCCAGATGATATAGATCTAGTCTGTGGTACTGGTACAGCTTCACACAACTGATCGTATGTGTGTTATTTGTTTTTGTCTTTGATAGATGCTGTCCCACTCTTAATCAGTGGGGGAGTTGTGGGGGAGTGGATTTTGGTTGGCAGTGTCAAATCCAGAATCTAGGTTCACTCCATGTCAGGCAAGCAGGCTGGGTTTCTCAGAACACTGATCGGTATCATAAGGACAGAAGGTGACATTTTCCTCCACATTATTTTTAATAATCTGATTCTACAGTTTATCCAAGGTCTTCTAAACTAGGTGCATTCTGTGAATCTCAAATGTAGTGTTAATCAGTAAACGTCTGATTGATTTATCGCCCAATCATTTCCTTTCATGTTGGCAGCTTTGTTTTCCAGATAACAGAAATTAATTAACTCATTATCTACAGAAGATTAGGATTGTCCCCACATTTAATGTGATACGGTTTAGCAGTATGAGCTATTTAGTTTGTGATAGTAATAGCTTTGTCTGTCACAGCTTTCTAGTTTGAGCCCCTTTAGATTTCACATGTATGGGATTTTATGTATGCATGATGTGCTTGATGGTGTATTGCCTCTGTTCCAGGTGTGCCTGCTTTGTATTCTGGTCTAACCCCCACTTCCCCTTCAACTGAGCTCTATTCCTGGCTTATGAGTGGACTAGAAGAGCCCTCCTCAACCGAACATCTGCATCCTGAGTTAGTTTGTAGGGATGGGGCAGAAGAGGTTTGTAAATTCAAATTCCCCAAAAATGCATTAACATCTACAAACCTCTAAAACTACATTGTTAATTTGTGTTAACCTCTGATCTTGTTTTGACCATGTTTTCTATGTCTGGGGTGTATTCACTAAGAACCCAATGGAACCAAATGTAATGAAAAGGGGAGGGACCTACCTGAATTTGTCCAATAGAATTTTTGTTTTGTTTTTGCAAAACGTTTTCTGGTTTGGAGCAAACGGTTACCGTTGCAAAACATTTTGCAACATTTTGCTATGGTCTTTGTCTAATGAATACACCCCTGGTCAATAGGTCTAATGTCCAGCCACTGAACTTAATGAGTCAGTACACAATCAAAGGTCTCTATGCACTACAACAACTCTAACATTCCAGCCACTGGCCTGAGACAAGCTTTACACAATTTCACACAGGATCTGTTGTGTTGTCAACTAGTTTAAAAAAATGATCCTTCTATTTACAGTATATGCGTAAATAAAAGCTTTACGTATTACATTATATAGCTACAGCACAGTTCAACACTGTTATATTTTGTGTTATGTTTATTATTTTTTCTACAGTAAATGTATGTTACATAAGTCAAATGTTATCCCTCCTTTATCATGTCAGAAAGCAATGTATTTAATGGACAACAATCAAATCAAATTGTACTTGTCACATGCGCCGAATACAACAGTCAAATGCTTACTTTACAAGCCCTTAACCAACAATGCAGTCAAGAAATAGAGTTAAGAAAATATTTACTAAATAAACTAAAGTAACAAAATAAAATGACATAACAATAACAAGGCTATGGGGATACCGGTACTGAATCAATGTGTGGGGGTGCAGGTTAGTCGAGGTCATTTGTACATGTAGGTGGGGGTAAAGTGACTATGCTTAGATATGTGTTGCATTGAACATCTGAATGTGATCCTAACCGGAAGTACAGTAAATGGATGTTAGGTAATGTGACCACTGTATTGAATTAGGTTTCTCTCTGTTTTTAAGTTGACTGTTAAAATTCTTCAAACCCCTTTTTTTCTCCGTTGTCAGCAGACAAACTGGTGGTCTGATATAGTCAGCGTGAAGACATGATGGTCATCATTTAACTCAGCGTATCCTAAATACACATACAGCAACTGTCCACCAAGTTTGAACTTTGGGACAGATTCAAACCATATTCTTGGATAGATCAAATAAAATACTTTTCCACTGTAGTAAGAAAGCATGTTTGTTTCACTCAGTAAACATGGTTTTGTTGATCATATGAATCTACACAAGGTTTTCAATGTGAAGTAAAGCAACTAGGTTCCAGCAGAGGGAGCTCTCTCTCTCTCTCTCTCTCTCTCTCTCCCTCTCTCTCTCTCTCTCTCTCTCTCTCTCTCTCTCTCTCTCTCTCTCTCTCTCTCTCTCTCTCTCTCTCTCTCTCTCTCTTCTTGCTCTCTCACTCTCTCTGTGGGTGGTGGAAAGAGTGAGTGAGAGAGAGATGCTTTGACAGGCTTACAATTCCCCCTGGTGAATTGGGGATGTAGAGCAGAGGGGGATTCATTGGCCCATCCATTGTACACTGCTATAGCTCACCTCTGAAAGCTCCTGTTTATTTGACCACAATTTAACAGCAAATCAATTAAATGAAAGGCAGAGATTGGTGTGATACTGTAATATTATATGCTCTGTTTTCCCATCTGGATAGAGAGTTTATTCATTATTTTGAATTTATTCAGTTAAAATGTCAAGATGTAGTCACAATTAATGGACACAGACTTAACAGTAACAGTGGAATAACCAACTTCTACTCCTACTGTTACCCCTGTGATGACACCTATCAGTTACCCCTGTGATGACACCTATCTGTTACCCCTGTGATGACACCTATCTGTTACCCCTGTGATGACACCTATCTGTTACCCCTGTGATGACACCTATCTGTTACCCCTGTTATTACACCTATATATGTTACCCCTGTGATGACACCTATCTGTTACCCCTGTGATGACACCTATCTGTTACCCCTGTGATGACACCTATCTGTTACCCCTGTGATGACACCTATCTGTTACCCCTGTGATGACACCTATCTCTTACTCCTGTGATGACACCTATCTGTTACCCCTGTGATTACACATATCTCTGTTACCCCTGTGATTACACACATCTCTGTTACCCATGTGATGCCACCTATCTCTGTTACCCCTGTGATTACACCTATCTCTGCTACCCCTGGGATTACACCTATCTCTGCTACCCCTGGGATTACACCTATCTCTGTTACCCCTGTGATTACACCTATATATGTTACCCCTGTGATTACACCTATCTCTGTTACCCCTGTAATTACACCTATCTCTGTTACCCCTGTGATTACACCTATATATGCTACCCCTGTGATTACACCTAGCTTTGTTACCCCTGTGATTACACCTATCTTTGTTACCCCTGTGATTACACCTATCTCTGTTACCCATATGATTACACCTATCTCTGTTACCCCTGTGATTACACCTATCTCTGTTACCCCTGTGATTACACCTATCTCTGTTACCCCTGTGATTACACCTATCTCTGTTACCCCTGTGATTACACCTATCTCTGTTACCCATGTGATGCCACCTATCTCTGCTACCCCTGTGATTACACCTATCTCTGTTACCGATGTGATGCCACCTATCTCTGCTACCCCTGTGATTACACCTATCTCTGTTACCCCTGTGATTTCACCTATCTCTGTTACCCCTGTGATTACACCTATCTCTGTTACCCCTGTGATTACCCCTATCTCTGTTACCCCTGTGATTACTCCTATCTCTGTTACCCATGTGATGCCACCTATCTCTGCTACCCCTGTGATTACACCTATCTCTGTTACCCCTGTGATTACCCCTATCTCTGTTACCCCTGTGATTACACATATCCCTGTTACTTTCTTTGCACCACAGATCTGGGTTATTCCCAAGGCTTTTTGTACTTACTGCATTAATAAAAGGTCCTGTTTAATCCAGGCCATAGAATGTGACCACGTAATCTAATGGGTTGACTTATCACCTCTGCTGTAAATGTCTCCTATGTTCTGATGCACAAACTGTTTGTGCCGTTTGGATTGTGCCGTTTGGATTCTCCACCACAGAGCCATGGTGCAAATGTAATATTTTACCAGATAGAAATCGGAAAATTAATATTTTTATGCAGCAGGGAAGAAAGTCTATTTGATAGGAATATGATAGGACTTCCTTACCTATGACAGAGATATATGTTTTATGCTGGAAGGAAGGTTCATGAAAATAAGGCCGGTGATATTCTCTGCTCTCTCTGTATAGAGGCCATACTGTACACTCTGTCAGAATATTAAGGTATGCTGGATCCATTTGCATGGACTCACTGTGAGGTTGGAAATCATTCTGTTCCCCTTGATATCATTGTTTCCATTTTGTGATGAGAACAATCCAACATAAAAACCCATTGTCTGTGACGCTCAAAAGTCACAGTGCGTTAAATATTCAGATTAATGCCATAATCCATCATTGCAGCCAAATAACATTTGTATTTGAGAGGGGAAACGGGTGGGGACAGAAAAACCACAATCTCACAATTGATTTGCTCAGAAGATAATTTGACTAGGCTTTTTTTCGCAGTGTGTGCCTACAGAATTGTGCTTGTGATATGAAAACCATTTTACTGCAACACCAGCCAAAATGGGTCTCTCCCTCCCGATGGGAGGTGTAATACACATGCAGAGCATGCAGAAAGTATTCAGACCCCTTGACTTTTTCCACATTTTGTTACGTTACAGCCTTATTCTAAAATGGATGAAATTGTTATTTTTCCCACACCAATCTACCCATAATGACAAAGCAAATGTAGGTTTTTAGATTTTTTTGCAAATTTATACAAAACTACAATTTTAAATTTACCTAAGTATTCAGGCCCTTTACTCAGTACTTTGTTGAAGCCCCTTTGGCAGCGATTACAGCCTTCTTGGGTATGACGCTACAAGCTTGGCACACCTGTATTTGGGGAGTTTCTCCCATTCTTCTCTGCAGATCCTCTCAAGCTCTGTCAGGTTGGATAAGGAGGGTCGCTGCACAGCTATTTTCAGGTCTCTTCAGAGATGTTCAAGTCCGGGCCCTGGCTGGACCACTCAAGTACATTCAGTGTACATTCAGTGTCACGAAGCCACTCCTGCGCTGTCTTGGCTGTGTGCTCAGGGCCGTTGCCTCTCTATGTTAGTGATGGCTGTTTAATAACAGTCTGATGACCTTGAGATTGAAGCTGTTTTTCAGTCTCTCGGTCCCAGCTTTGATGCACCTGTACTGACCTCGCCTTCTGGATGATAGCGGGGTGAACAAGCAGTGGCTCGGGTGGTTGTTGTCCTTGATGATCTTTTTGGCCTTCCTGTGACATCGGGTGGTGTAGGTGTCCTGGAGGGCAGGTAGTTTGCCCCTGGCGTTGTGCAGACCGCACTACCCTCTGGAGAGCTTTGCGGTTGAGGGCGGTGCAGTTGCCGTACCAGGCGGTGATGCAGCCCGACAGGAAATTCTCGATTGTGCATCTGTAAAAGTTCGAGTGTTTTAGGTGACAAGCCAAATTTCTTAAGCCTCCTGAGATTGAAGAGGCACTGTTGCGCCTTCTTCACCAGGCTGGCTGTGTGGGTGGACCATTTCAGTTTGTCCGTGATGTGTACAGTCCCTTGTGAGTCCGACTGTACGCCGAGGAACTTAAAACTTTCTACCTACTCCACTACTGTCCCGTTGATGTGGATGGGGGGGGGTGCTCCGTCTACTGTTTCCTGAAGTCCACGATCATCTCCTTTGTTTTGTTGATGTTGAGTGAGAGGTTATTTTCCTGACACCACATTCCGAGGGCCCTCACTTCCTCCCTGTAGGCCGTCTCTTCATTAATGGTAATCAAGCCTACCACTGTAGTGTCGTCTGCAAACTTGATGATTGAGTTGGAGGCGTGCATGGTCACGCAGTCATGGGTGAACAGAGAGTACAGGAGAGGGCTGAGAACGCACCCTTGAGGGGCCCCAGTGTTGAGGATCAGCGGGGTGGAGATGTTTCCTACCTTCACCACCTAGGGGCGGCCCGTCAGAAAGTCCAGGACCCAGTTACATAGGGCAGGGTCGAGACCCAGGGTTTCGAGCTTAATGACGAGTTTGGCGGGTACTATGGTATTAAATGCTGAGCTGTAGTCAATGAACAGCATTCTTACATAGGTATTCCTCTTGTCCAGATGGGATAGGGCAGTGTGCAGAGTGATGGCGATTGCATCGTCAGTGGACCTATTAGGGTGGTAAGCAAATTGGAGTGGGTCTAGGGTATCAGGTGGGGTGGAGGTGATATGCTCCTTGCCTAGTCTCTCAAAGCACTTCATGATGACAGAAGTGAGGGCAACGGGGCGATAGTAATTTAGTTCAGTTACCTTAGCGTTCTTGGAAACAGGAACAATGGTGTCCATCTTGAAGCATGTGTGGACAACAGACTGGGATAGGGATTGATTGAATATGTCCGTAAACACACCAGCCAGCTGGTCTGCGCATGCTCTGAGGACGCGGCTAGGGATGCCGTCTGGGCCGGCAGCTTTGCGAGGGTTAACACGTTTAAATGTTTTACTCACGTTGGCCACGGAGAAGGAGAGCCCACAGTCCTTGGTAGCGGTTCGCGTCGGTGGCACTGTATTGTCCTCAAAGCAAGCAAAGAAGTTGTTTAATTTGTCTGGGAGCAAGACGTTGATGTCCGTGACAGGGCTGGTTTTCTTTTTTTCTTTTTTCAATCCATGATTGACTGTAGACCCTGCCACATACGTCTCGTGTTTGAACCGCTGAATTGCGACTCTACTTTGTCTCTATACTGGCACTTAGCTTGTTTGATTGCCTTACGGAGGGAATAGCTGCACTGTTTTGTATTCGGTCATGTTTCCAGTCGCCTTGCCATGATTAAAAGCAGTGGTTCGAGCGTTCAGTTTTGCGCGAATGCTGCCATCAATCCACGGTTTCTGGTTAGGAAATGTTTTAATAGTCACAGTGGGTACGACATCTGCGATGCACTTGCTAATAAACTCGCTCACCGAGTCAGCGTATACATCAATGTTGGTGTCTGAGACTATCCGGAACATATCCCAGTCCACGTGATCAAATCCTGGAGCGTGGAATCTGATTGGTCAGACCAGCGTTGGACAGACATGAGCATGGGCATTTCCTGTTTTAGTTTCTGTCTATAGACTGGGAGCAACAAAATGGAGTCATGGTCGGATTTTTCCAGTTTACATAGTGAAGTTCTTTCAGGGCCGACGAGGTATCTGCTTGGGGGGGATATACACGGCTGTGACTATAATCGAAGAGAATTCTCTTGGATGATAATACGGTCGGCATTTGATAATGATAATAATGCGGTCGGCTACTGCCGGGGAGGCAGGATAGCCTAGTGGTTAGAGCGTTGGGCTAGTAACCGAAAGGTTGCAAGTTCGAATCCCCGAGCTGACAAGGTACAAACTTGTCATTCTGCCCCTGAACAAGGCAGTTAACCCACTGTTCCTAGGCCGTCATTGAAAATAAGAATTTGTGCTTAACTGACTTGCCTAGTTAAATTAAATAAAGAAAGAATTTGTAAGGAATTCTAGGTCAGGTGAACAAAAGGATTTAAGTTCCTGTATGTTGTTGTGATTACACCATGAGTCGTTAATCATAAGGCATACACCCCCACCCTTCTTCTTACCAGAGAGATGATTGTTTCTGTCGGCGCGATGCATGAAGAAACTGGGTGGCTGTACCGACTCTGACAACATATCCCGAGTGAGACATGTTTCCGTGAAACAGAGAATGTTACAATCTCTGATGTCTCTCTGGAAGGCAACTTGTGCCCTAATTTTGTCCACCTTGTTATCTAGAGATTGGACATTGGCGAGTAATATGCTCGGGAGCAGTGGATGGTGTGCTCGCCTTCTGAGTCTGACCAGTAGGCCGCTCCGTCTGCTTCTCCTGCAGCGACCGCGTTGTTTTGGGTCGGCCTCTGGATTAAGATCCCATGTCCAGGGTGGAGGTCCGAACAAAGGATCCACTTCGGGAAAGACGTATTCCTGATTGTAATATTGGTCATCGCTTTTATGTCCAATAGTTCTTCCCGGCTGTATGTAATAACACTTGAGATTTCCTGGGCTAACAATGTAGGAAATAATACCTAAAATAACAAATAACTGCATAGTTTCCTAAGGACCTGAAGTGAGGCGACCATCTCTGTCAGCGCCATTTTACTTCTTAAATACTATAGTATTCACTGTTGAGTTTTTTCAGACTTGTCATTCTGGACAACAAAGTCAAGGTATTGGAGTGGCAATCACAAAGCCCTAACCTCAATCCTATAGAACATTTGTGGGCAGAACTGAAAAAACGTGTGCGAGCAAACAGGCCTACAAACCTGACTCAGTTACACCAGCTCTGTCAGGAGGAATGGGCCAAAATTCATCCAACTTATTGTGGGTGTCACGCCCTGACCTTAGAGATCCCTTTTATTCTCTATTTTGGTTAGGTCAGGGTGTGACTAAGGTGGGCAATCTATGTGTTCTATTTCTTTGTTGGCCTGGTATGGTTCCCAATCAGAGGCAGCTGTCTATCGTTGTCTCTGATTGGGGATCATACTTAGGCAGCCTGTTTTCCACCTTAGTTTGTGGGATCTTGATTTTGTTAGTTGCTGTATAGCCTGCAGAACTTTACGTTCGTTTTGTATTTTGTTGGTTTTTGGTGTTCATTTTAAATAAAAGTAAGATGTTCGCCTACCACGCTGCACCTTGGTCCAATCCATCTTTAAACGAATGTAACAGTGGGAAGCTTGTGGAAGGCTACCCAAAACATTTGACCCAAGTTAAACAATTTAAAGGCAATGCTACCAAATACTAATTGAGTGTATGTAAACATCTGACCCACTGGGAATGTGATGAAAGAAATAAAAGCTGAAATAAATAATTCTCTGTACTATAATTCTGACATTTCACATTCTTAAAATAAAGTGATGATCCTAACTGACCTAAAACGGGGCATTTTTACTGGGATTAAATGTCAGGAATTGCGAAAAACTGAGTTTAAATGGATTTGGCTAAGGTGTATGTAAATTTCCGACTTCAACTGTAGATCGTGGCACAGACACGGTCTCAATAGGGATAGCTGAGCTGACTACACTGACTATGCTAGTGGCAGACTCCAGTAAGCTGGCAGGGTGGCTAACAGCCTGCTGCCTGGCCTGCACCCTATCTCATTGTGGATCTAGAGGAGTTAGAGCCCTGTCTATTTTCATAGATAAGATGAGAGCACCCCTCCAGCTAGGATGGAATCCGTCACTCCTCAGCAGGCCAGGCTAGGTCCTGTTTGTGGGTGAGTCCCAGAAAGAGGGCCAATTATCTACAAATTCTATATTTTGGGAGGGGCAGAAAACTGTTTTCAACCAGTGATTGAGTTGTGAGACCCTGCTGTAGAGCTCATCACTCCCCCTAACTGGGAGGGGGCCAGAGACAGTTACTCAAATGCCGACACATCTTTCCAGCTGATTTACACGCTGAAGCTATGTTGCGCTTGGTGACCTCTGACTGTTTCATCCTAACATCGTTGGTGCAGACGTGGATAACAATATCCCTATACTCTCTACACTCGCCAGTTTTAGCCTTAGCCAGCACCATCTTCAGATTAGCCTTAACGTTGGTAGCCCTGCCCCCTGGTAAACAGTGTATGATCGCTGGATGATTAGTTTTAAGTCTAATACTGCGGGTAATGGAGTCGCCAATGGCTAGGGTTTTCAATTTGTCAGAGCTAATGGTGGGAGGCTTCAGCGTCTCAGACCCGTAATGGGAAGAGGAGAGACCAGAGAAGACACGGACTCTGACTCTGACTCATTGCTTAATGGGGAGAACCGGTTGAAAGTTTATGTCCGGTTGAGCATTCCTACAGCATTTCCTTCCAGAAGCCATGAGAAAATTGTCCGGCTGCAAGGACCGTGCAAGGGGATTTATACTACTATCTGTACTTACTGGTGGCACAGACGCTATTTCATCCTTTCCTACACTGAAATGACCCTTGCCTAACGATTGTGTCTGAAGCTGGGCTTACAGCACAGCTATCCTCTCCATAAGGCGATCATTCTCCTGTATATAATGAGTACAGCGACTGCAATTAGAAGGCATAATGTTAATGTTACTACTTAGCTTCGGCTGGTGGAGGTTGTGTATAACCATGTCCACATAAAGTGTCCGTGGTGAAAAAGTTGAATGAAAAAAGTTGAGCGAGGGAAAAATATAAAACGGTAATTAAAAAGTAAAACACGTAAAGTTGGCAGGTAGCAAAGAAACGTTAGCAACAAACCACACAGCAGCACGTTAACAAGTCTACAAGTTGTGGCTCTGATGAGAGAAGCCATATCCTCTTTTAGGCTACTTCTCTGTTTAGCTAGCTCATCTACAGGCGTGGTCATAGACAAGGCCTCAGACTCTGTAGCAGTGCTGGCCGCGGAAGACATTTTCGGTGTTCGAGTAGTTGGTTTGGCCTTCGACAATGTGTTGGTCGTAGCAGTTCTCTTTGGATTGGTCTTGCTCATGGTACCATAAAAAGTGATTAAAGGAATATAACCAATTGATACATCTAACAGAAAAACTAACAGCGACTTTAAAATAAAAGTTTAATTGGGGACCTTTCTCAAACACGTCTTCTTACGTCACCTGACCGGAAGTCACCCAGTACTGTAGTATTATATAGTAAACTGTAGTATTTCTTCATGGGGGGGGGGGGGGGGTCTACAGTAGTTTCAGCCGTTTATTTTATGACTGCTACATTAGGTTACCAGGGAGGTTACCAGGGAGGTTACCAGGACATGGGCACAGGCATACCAAAACAAGGGATTAGAGCCTGGCCTCAGTGATCAATCTTCTCCTCCTCTGTCTCACATGGCCAGTGTTGTCCTGGGAGGACCATATTGAAACCTATGTTTGATACTGATGATCTCAGAAAGCCCTCGGTTGTTTCGGTAGTGTGTGTGTGCTGAGAGGCCATCAGAGTGAGACAGTGCTGCTGTCGGCTAGCTGCAGTGTGTAATGGCTCTATTGATCCCTCAGCCCTCTGTCATTACCGTCCCACATTTCCTGGGTATCCGTCTGTACTCCTGGGGCTGTTTGGTCAGTACACACAGGAGTGAAACCTGGGTAACCAGTACACATCACAGTTCAAATGACAATTTAAGAGACTTTGACTGTGACTTACAGTAAAACCAGAAACAGCACTACGGGTATTTCATGTTGTTGCGGGATCATTTAAATATCATACATTTAGCCATTTGGCGTGTTGTGACCTACCTAGCAGGTTTATATTTTATATATGGTTACATCACCACGCTTACTTCCTGGATATACCACTCTCTGTTGTGAAATTGTTCATTGTGCATTGGTTTGGAATGGTTATCTAAAAGTATATCATTGCTCAGTCACACGTGGGCATATTACACAAACATAACTTGTCCAACAGACTGTGCCATAATAGCCCACAATCAACATAGACATTTGTCCAACATAAGAAGATAATTGATCAAACAAATCTCCCTCGTGTAATCTTAACCTCTTAAAACCTGTGTATGTGCCCTGCTCTTGGCCACAAGCTGCTTAATATTCCCAGATACACCAACCCCTCTAAACCAGTGTAGACTAGAGAGAACGAGGGAGAGCTTCTGTGCACCCATGACAGCATATGCCAATTGTGGCAGTATGATCACTTGTCCCCACCCTCTCAGAATTGAGCAGCTCTCTCTCTCTTCTGTTTGTCGTCCCTTTTCTGTTTCGTGCCCCAAATATTTTATTTGGTTATTTAAATACCTGTATTCAGATGTTTTTCCTGACAATATATAGAGCCATGTCTTTTGACTAATTTAAATAACAATCTAATAATCAAACTTGAATAACCAAGACCAAGCCCCCCCCCCCTCTCTCTTTGTTTACTGAGACAATTCTTTCCTGCCTCAGACAAATGAAGAGAAACATGGAAAGCCACATCATGCAGGATTTATTTCTGTAGGAATAAATTAGAGAACAGACCCATCGTATACATTATGGATGTCAAGACCCACAAGCCATCATAGGAGCAGAGATGAGGAAACTGCACTATGGGGAAGAGAGTTTAGCCACAGTCCAGGCTGCATCTTGATGACTAACCCACATTGCCAATTTCTAATTACAGGATTTTCTAAATTCATCAAGTAATTAAATTAATCACTCTATTGATTAGGTGTGGTTGACTGGATTGCAGACTAACCAGGGATATTGTCTGAGCAGGATTTAGGCTATCAAATAATCCCTATGTGATGTTTTATGATAATCGTTAATATGGGTAATCAATCAGGGGATTTGGATGGAGTCTTTCGAATATTTTTTTTTCTTTCATTTTTGTTTAACAGAAGCAGTGTGGGACATGCTCAGATCTTTTCATCTTGTGAATACCTGCTGGCGCTACATTTACATTCTTATTAAAGACCGGGCATGTTTTTCAGAATGATATTGGTATGCCAGTGACACACTGAATCTAAGTTGGCCTGTTATTGTTTCTAGTAAATGGGCATAGTGAGTAGTTAGATACATTTTGTGTGTGGTGTGTGTGTTTAGGTGTGTGTGTGTGGTGTGTGTATCAGAGCATTTATTAGAGCGCCTCGTCTGCTGTGTGCGTCGTCTGCTGTGTGCGTCGTCTGCTGTGTGCGTCGTCTGCTGTGTGCGTCGTCTGCTGTGTCCGTTGTCTGCTGTGTGCGTCGTCTGCTGTGTACGTCGTCTGCTGTGTGCGTCGTCTGCTGTGTGCGTCGTCTGCTGTGTCCGTCGTCTGCTGTGTGCGTCGTCTGCTGTGTGCGTCGTCTGCTGTGTGCGTCGTCTGCTGTGTGCGTCGTCTGCTGTGTCCGTCGTCTGCTGTGTGCGTCGTCTGCTGTGTCCGTCGTCTGCTGTGTGCGTCGTCTGCTGTGTGCGTCGTCTGCTGTGTCCGTCGTCTGCTGTGTGCGTCGTCTGCTGTGTGCGTCGTCTGCTGTGTGCGTCGTCTGCTGTGTGCGTCGTCTGCTGTGTGCGTCGTCTGCTGTGTGCGTCGTCTGCTGTGTGCGTCGTCTGCTGTGTGCGTCGTCTGCTGTGTGCGTCGTCTGCTGTGTGCGTCGTCTGCTGTGTGTGTCGTCTGCAGTGCCACAAGCCAGCCATTCCTGTATAGGTAATGTCATCTGACTGGGGAAAATGAACACCACAGTGAATCAATGCTCCCCTCACTCTCTGCTCGCCTGTCTTGCTTTCCATGAGGCTGAGCACATCGCCGGCACATATCCTCTCTCCTATTGTCATTCCAAAGGTTCTCCATTTATCCCCACAATGGGTCTGGATCCATATGGAGAGTCACCAGAATACATGGGGCTCCATTCAATTAACACAATTAGGGTAGCACAATTACAGTCTGGTTAGATGCAACACAAGGTAGCCTACATTACACTCCATACAGGTTCATGTATTGATTATGCATGCAAATGGCGAACTGCAGAATTATAGACTAAACTCTGTAGGATTGGTGGCGACAGGCAGGAAGGGGTAAAGCCATGTAAAATCCCTTGATCCTTGATTAGCTTCGGATGACTAATTTCACCTGCAATTTAGGGAGCAGCGAGAGAAGAGCTGACATCAACAGCCCCTATACAAGCAGATACTGAAGATGAATGAGTGGGGGAGAGGAGGCTGGTGTAGGAGTGATAAGGAGGGGAGACAGATAGACGAGGAGGAGGGAGAGAGGGAGGGAGGGTTGAGAAAGACGAGCGTGAGAAAAGAGAGTGAGAAAGCAAAGCGCCAAAGAGGGGAGTCTGATGTAAGGACAGACAGAAAGACAGACAGCAGGATGGGAGGAGCTGGCAGTTTTGACAGAGACGGAGAGGGGTTGGAGAAGGGCATCTGCCGCAGCTGCCGCTGTGACCACACTCCGCTCGACACCATGACAACCACGGCAAACGCACGGCGAGCCCCCGGCCCTGCCGCTACACCAATCAGGGAGGAGTGAGCAGAGCACTGCAACTTGTGTGGGGTGAGACGAGCGCAGGATAACAGAACAGAGCTAGAACACCACAGACACCCCTTCTTACAGCGAGAGAGAAGATACCCAGCCATTTATCAGTCTCTTGTCTGCTGCCAGAGAAAACCTCCTGGATTATCAGCGGTGCTCTTGTTCTTTTACCCCGCAGTGGGGAGGAGTATAGGGATGGAGATTCTGGGTATTCAGCCTTCCCTGTTCCTGGTTCGAGTTCTCTGCTCCATGGTGGGAGCTGAGAGACGTCTCTTGGAGCCACAGCCACCGACCATGAGGATTGGATAAGAATCCCACCAATTCTAACAGGACCACCCAATCACCATAAAAAAAAAGATCTAGAAGTAATCAGAAAAGGGACAGACTGGTAGGGAAACACAAAGAAATATAGAATGTAGAAAATCTGCATCAGGTAAGTTCCTCATTATCTTTTCAATCCATGTGTAAACATTGCATCTCCATAGTCAGACTAAGTATGATCCAGATTCCAGGGTGAATGATCGGACTGGTGTGTGTTTCCCTCTCTGACACACTGGAAATGGTGGCTCAGTGTACATATTTATTCTGCAGGAGATCAATCAGCTGTGTTAAATTACTGCAGTGGGTTTCTTGGTAATCTTAAACAAATCTACTTTGAAGCAAAAGTATACACCTACATGGTTATGGGTTTATATAAATAAAGAAGACACCGGTATCATGTCAGATACGGAGTTGAAATGTATTACATTTTGAGTTTGAACCCCAACATTACACTTTATATACATCACAGAAGACTGAAATATAACATAACCGTTTGACATAGAAACACCGGATTTTCGGCAGTTAAAAAAAGTATGTTTAGAAATTATGAAATTATGAAAAATATTACTAACATTCCACCCATGAGGCCACAAGGGGGTGATTTGGTCCTTCGACTGCAGGAAAGGGCTACCTAAATCCATCATTAATGCAGAAAAGAGGAAAATGGGCTATCATTCTAGTTGAAATAGATTGTGTATCTCTGTGGAAATAATCAGCCATGAGTTATTGATACATCCCTTATTATTGCTGAGATAAAAACACGGGGCGTCATCTATAGTAGTTTACCAGTAAACCTCTCTTACCACAGACAATAATCCCACTCACTGTAAAAACACCACATTGTGTTGAGAGGGTTTTAAGCATGTGTTTAGCCAGGCTTTGGCACTTTGTGCTTATTTTAACAGAGACATGGACCCTCCTAAGCACTTCAACATGACTTGTCCTCAATCTTGTAAAATGACTGAAACACAATTAAACAATTGGGCCTGCAAGTTAATACCACACTAATGATTCTTCCTCCGTATGATTTGTAAGATAGATACGAAAGGACAGACCTCTTCCTGACTGAGTCTGTAATACCTACATGTTTCAAGCAGACCAGCATAGTCCCTGTGCCCAAGGAAGCAAAGGTAACCTGCCTAAATGATTACCGCCCCGTAGCACTCACGTCAGTAGCCATGAAGTGCTTTGAAAGGCTGGTCATGGCTCACATCAACAGCATCCTCCCGGATACCCTAGACCCACTCCAATTCGAATACCGCCCCAACAGATCCACAGATGACGCAACCTCAATCGCATTCCACACTGCCCTTTCCCACCTGGACAAAAGGAACACCTATGTGAGAATTCTGTTCATTGACTACAGCTCAGTGTTTAACACCATAGTGCCCTCAAAGCTCATCACTAAGCTAAGGACCCAGGGACTAAACATCTCCCTCTGCAACTGGATCCTGGACTTCCTGATGGGCCACCCCCAGGTGGTAAGGGTAGGCAACAACACGTCTGCTATGCTGATTCTCAACACTGGGGCCCCTCAGGGGTGTGTGCTTAGTCCCCTCCTGTACTCCCTGTTCATCCACGACTGCGTGGCCAAACACGACTCCAGCACCATCTTTCAGTTTGCTGACGACACAACAGTAGTAGGCCTGATCACCAAAAATGATGAGACTGTATGGAGGAGGTTATTGACCTGGCAGTGTGATGCCAGGACAACAACCTCTCCCTCAATGTGAGCAAGACAAAGGAGCTGATCGTGGACACAGGAAAAGGTGGGCCGAACAGATCCCCATTAACAGCAAGGGGGCTGTAGTGGAGCGGGTCGAGAGTTTCAAGTTCCTTAGTGTCCACATCACCAATGAACTATCATGGTCCAAACACACCAAGACAGTCGTGAAGAGTGCACGACAAAACCTTTTCCCCCTCAGGAGACTGAAAAGACTTGGCATGGGTCCCCAGATCCTCAAAAAGTTCTACAGCTGCACCATCGAGAGCATCCTGACTGGTTGCATCACCGCCTGGTATGGCAACTGCTCGGCATCTGACCGTAAGGCGCTACAGAGGGTAGTGCATACGGCCCAGTACATCACTTGGGCCAAGCTTCCTGCAATCCAAGACCTATATAATAGGCGGTGTTTATTTGGTAAATATTTTCTCAACTCTTCTTGAACTGCACTGTTGGTTAAGGGCTTGTAAGTAAGCATTTCACAGTAAGGTCTACACTTGTTGTATTCAGAGCATGTGACAAATACATTTTGATTTGATTTGAAATAACTTTCTTCCTCATTTCTAATGCACATATTCAATCAAACTACTGTAAGAGGTGTGCTATTGTGTTCTTAGCAAGTCTAAATCAAATCAAATCAAATGTATTTATATAGCCCTTCTTACATCAGCTGATATCTCAAAGTGCTGTAAAGAAACCCAGCCTAAAACCCCAAACAGCAAGCAATGCAGGTGTAGAAGCACGGTGGCTAGGAAAGCCCTAATCTAACCTCACACAGCACTAAACAAACAATGACACGTAATTTCCTTCCTCTAATCTCTTCTTCCTCCTGTCATACAGTCATTTGACATAAGTTCCAAGTTCTCCAAACAGATACAACCCACTGGGCACACACTGGTTGAATCAACATTGTTTACATGTCTTCTTTTTTTTGTATCACTTTGAACCAATGTGGAATAGACGTTGAATTGACGTATGTGCTAAGTAATCTAAATTCAGCTTGGACGATAGCAATGTACCGCAATGCCAAATAAAACAAAATTAAATAATGTACCAGGGCATTTTATGGATGATTCCATGCACTCGCACACACACACACACAATTTTTGCAAATGTACAGTGGGGCAAAAAAGTATTTAGTCAGCCACCAATTGTGCAAGTTCTTCCACTTAAAAAGATGAGGGAGGCCTGTAATTTTCATCATAGGTACACTTCAACTATGACAGACAAAATGAGATTTTTTTTTCCAGAAAATCACATTGTAGGATTTTTAATGAATTTATTTGCAAATTATGGTGGAAAATAAGTATTTGGTCACCTACAAACAAGCAAGATTTCTGGCTCTCACAGACCTGTAACTTCTTCTTTAAGAGGCTCCTCTGTCCTCCACTCATTACCTGTATTAATGGCACCTGTTTGAACTTGTTATCAGTATAAAAGACACCTGTCCACAACCTCAAACAGTCACACTCCAAACTCCACTATGGCCAAGACCAAAGAGCTGTCAAAGGACACCAGAAACAAAATTGTAGACCTGCACCAGGCTGGGAAGACTGAATCTGCAATAGGTAAGCAGCTTGGTTTGAAGAAATCAACTGTGGGAGCAATTATTAGGAAATGGAAGACATACAAGACCACTGATAATCTCCCTCGATCTGGGGCTCCACGCAAGATCTCACCCCGTGGGGTCAAAATGATCACAAGAACGGTGAGCAAAAATCCCAGAACCACACGGGGGGACCTAGTGAATGACCTGCAGAGAGCTGGGACCAAAGTAACAAAGCCTACCATCAGTAACACACTACGCCGCCAGGGACTCAAATCCTGCAGTGCCAGACGTGTCCCCCTGCTTAAGCCAGTACATGTCCAGGCCCGTCTGAAGTTTGCTAGAGAGCATTTGGATGATCCAGAAGAAGATTGGGAGAATGTCATATGGTCAGATGAAACCAAAATAGAACTTTTTGGTAAAAACACAACTCGTCGTGTTTGGAAGACAAAGAATGCTGAGTTGCATCCAAAGAACACCATACCTACTGTGAAGCATGGGGGTGGAAACATCATGCTTTGGGGCTGTTTTTCTGCAAAGGGACCAGGACGACTGATCCGTGTAAAGGAAAGAATGAATGGGGCCATGTATCGTGAGATTTTGAGTGAAAACCTCCTTCCATCAGCAAGGGCATTGAATATGAAACGTGGCTGGGTCTTTCAGCATGACAATGATCCCAAACACACCGCCCGGGCAACGAAGGAGTGGCTTCGTAAGAAGCATTTCAAGGTCCTGGAGTGGCCTAGCCAGTCTCCAGATCTCAACCCCATAGAAAATCTTTGGAGGGAGTTGAAAGTCCATGTTGCCCAGCAACAGCCCCAAAACATCACTACTCTAGAGGAGATCTGCATGGAGGAATGGGCCAAAATACCAGCAACAGTGTGTGAAAACCTTGTGAAGACTTACAGAAAACGTTTGACCTCTGTCATTGCCAACAAAGGGTATATAACAAAGTATTGAGATAAACTTTTGTTATTGACCAAATACTTATTTTCCACCATAATTTGCAAATAAATTCATTAAAAATCCTACAATGTGATTTTCTGGA
Organism: Salvelinus namaycush; assembly: GCF_016432855.1. Lineage (NCBI taxonomy): Eukaryota > Metazoa > Chordata > Actinopteri > Salmoniformes > Salmonidae > Salvelinus > Salvelinus namaycush. The sequence goes on along the minus strand of NC_052332.1, from coordinate 31,358,318 downwards.
TTTCTTTTTCTCATTTTGTCTGTCATAGTTGAAGTGTACCTATGATGAAAATTACAGGCCTCTCTCATCTTTTTAAGTGGGAGAACTTGCACAATTGGTGGCTGACTAAATACTTTTTTGCCCCACTGTACATTTGCAAAAATTGTGTGTGTATATACAAAAAAGGAAATACCTTATCTACATAAGTATTCAGACCCTTTGCTATGAGACTCCCAATTGAGCTCAGGCATCCTGTTTCCATTGATCATCCTTGAGATGTTTCTACAACTTGATTGGAGTCCACCTGTGGTAAATTCAATTGATTGGACATGATTTGGAAAGGCACACACATGTCTATATAAGGTGCCACAGTTGACAGTGCATGTCAGAGCAAAAACAAAGACATGAGGTTGAAGGAATTGTCCATCAAGCTCCAAGACAGGATTGTGTCGAGGCACAGATCTGGGGAAGGGTACCAAAACATTTCTGCAGCATTGAAGGTCCCCAAGAACACATTCTTAAAATGAAGAATTTTGGAACCACCAAGACTCTTCCTAGAGCTGGATGTCCGGCCAAACTGAGGAATCGGGGGAGAAGGGCCTTGGTCAGGGACATGACCAAGAACCCGATGGTCACTCTGACAGAGCTCCAGAGCTCCATGTCTGGAGGAAACCTGGCACCATCCCTACGGTGAAGCATGGTGGTGACAGCATCATGCTGTGGGTATGTTTTTCAGCGGCAGGGTCTGGGAGTCCAGTCAGGTTTGAGGGAAAGACGAACGGAGCAAGGTACAGAGAGATCCTTGATGAAAAACTGCTCCAGAGCATTCAGGACCTCAGACTGGGGCGAAGGTTCACCTTCCAACAGAACAACGAACCTAAGCACACAGCCAAGACAACGCAGGAGTGGCGTTGGGACAAGTCTCTGAATGTCCTTGAGTGGCACAGCCAGAGTCCGGACCTGAACCTGATCGAACATCTCTGGAGAGACCTGAAAATAGAAGAGTAGGAGAAACTCCACAAATACAGGTGTGCCATGCTTGTAGTGATATATCCAAGAAGACTCAAGGCTGTAATTGCTGCCAGTGGTGCTTCAACAAAGAGTTAAGAGTCTGAATAATTATGTAAATGTAATATTTACGTTTTTTTTTTTTTATACATTTGCAAAAAATTCTAAAACCATGTTTTTGCTTTCTCATTATGGGGTATTGTGTGTAGATTGATATGGAAAAAAATGTTTAATCAATTTAAGAATAAGGCTGTAACGTAACAAAATGTGGTTAAAGTCAAGGCGTTTGATTACTTTCCGAATACACTGTATATATATATATATATATATATATATATATATATATATATACAGTACCAGTCAAAAGTTTTAGAACACCTACTCATTCCAGGGTTTTTCTTTATTTTTTACTATTTTCTACATTGTAGAATAATAGTGAAGACATCAAAACTATGAAATAACACACATGGAATCATGTAGTAACCAAAAAACTGTTAAACAAATCAAAATATATTTTATATTTGAGATTCTTCAAATAGCCACCCTTTGTCTTGATGACAACTTTGCACACTCTTGTGTGTTTTATACAGTGCATTTGGAAAGTATTCAGACCCTTTTACTTTTTCCACATTTCCACATATATATATAGTATCTACATCTGTTACTTGTCAGAAGCCACATCACATAGATGTGCTGCATAGTCCAGATGGACGTTACATTTCCCAAAGGCAGCAGTCTCTCCATCCATCTGTGTATCTCAGGTGTGCTTTGAAATCACACCTGTGGTTCCACACCTGAGACTATGTTTGAACGTGCCCACTTCGAACCTACCCTCTAACTAAGCCATGTGTTAAAACCAATGATTACGCCATGTACTGTAGTTAGTTCCTTGTTGTGAATACAGTAGGTAGTGCAGGAGGAATCAAATGTTCAGGCTTCTTTAGTGCTTCTAAGAATCAGCCCTTTGTCATAATTAGGGTTGCAAAGCTACGAGTAATTTACCAAAGTTACCGGAATCTTCAGTAATTTTGGTAATGAACAGAAAATCTATGGAAATCTATCGTAACTTTGTTCATTTATATTTGAATATTGTCCATGACTTTCTATTAGATAGCCCATATGGTTCAAGACAAAATAGCCAAATGAAGGAAAAAAGCATGTAATCAACATAGGCATTATTTTCAATTACCTGTGCAATTTACCTTTTTCCCAAATGCCACCAGTTTGATGCCAAAACATTAATATTTCATACTGAAACCCTCATATCCGTTACAAAAAAACCCAAAGTATTTCACATGTGGAAAATCATGATTTCACATGAAATGTGAAAACCTGTTTTTGGCGTCAAACTGTTTTTTTGTTTTCACGTGTGTAGTTTCATGTTATCACATGTTGCTTTACATGTTGTTACATTAACTTCACATAAGATCACGTGATCACATTAAAAACTTTTTTTTTCACACTTTATGTTTTCACATTTGAAATTCATGTGGTTTTTCCATAAGGGATTAAACACCAATGGTATTCACTAATGGTGATGGTATACATTTAGAACTGCCCTGTATTTACACAGTCAGATGGAACATCTGCATTTAATGGCTGGAATGCGCTTTTAACCAATCAGCATTCAGGATTAGACCCACCTGTTGTATACATTTAGAAAACTTTTACAACTTTTTCATTCTATGTTAAATTTTTAAATCGTCTTATTTAATTATTTCATATATATTACATGTGATAAGGCCAGAGAGAGGGCCAGAGATAATTACAGACACCTTTGATAATCTGAAGTACCCAAAAGGGCCACTAGATATAGATCACATAAAATCCTTAAAAGATACTAACATTCTGGTAGTTTACTGGTAAACTTCCTCAAATTTCCAATAATATACCTTCCCTAGTCATAATTCTCTGTCCGCGTTGGATGCACCACACAGAGTTCACTGTAACGTGGGTGGAAAACGAACCCAACAGTGGGTGACGAGTAGAGAAAGTAATGTTTAGAATAAGTCATCTCTCTGAGGAGGAGTATTAGCATTGTTGTGATAATAATTAGAGTCATTGTTGAGCTTTGTGCCTAACCCAGTTGATGGGCTGTGAGAAACAATATCTCAGGGGTAGGAAGTGTGGACGAGTCACACACAGTCGAGAGGAAGATTTGCATTTCTCATGGTGATTCTGGTGGATTCCTCCTCCTTCGCTCCTTCTCCCTCCCTCCCTCCCTCCCTCCCTCCCTCCCTCCCTCCCTCCCTCCCTCCCTCCCTCTCTTTCTCTCTCTTCTCTCTCTTCTCTCTCTATCGCTCTTCTCTCTTTATCTCTCTCATTCTCTCTCTCCTCTCTCGCTTTCTCTCTCCTCTCCTTCTCTCTCTCTCTCTCTCTCTCTCTCTCTCCTCTCTCTCTCTCTCTCTCTCTCTCTCCTCTCCTTCTCTCTCTCTCCTCTCTCTCTCTCTCTCTCTCTCTCTCTCTCTCTCTCTCTCTCTCTCTCTCTCTCTCTCTCTCTCTCCTCTCCTTCTCTCTCTATCCTCTCCTCTCCTCTCCTTCTCTCTCTATCTCTCTTTTCTCTATCTCTCTCTATCTCTCTCGCTCTCTTTATCTCTCTCTCTCTCTCTTTATCTCTCTCTCTCTTTCTCTCTCTCTCCTCTCGCTTTCTCTCTCTCTCTCTCTCTCTCTCTCTCTCTCTCTCTCTCTCTCTCTCTCTCTCTCTCTCTCTCTCTCTCTCTCTCTCTCTCTCTCTCTCTCTCTCTCTCTCTCTCTCTTTCCTCCTTCCCATCATGTCTGTGATGCAGTAAACAAGCACCTTGCCTCCTATGAGCATTTCCTGAGTGGATAAGTTCTCTGTATCTGCTTCAGGATTAAAAGCACATTCAGCCTGCTGAATTGAATTGTGGTACTTCATCTGACACATATAGGACTCCCTTGAACCTGAACTGACACAATCCAATGTCTTAAATGAATGTTGTTTGGAGGTTTGTACAGTAGTTGTCAGTCTTAATGCCACTAGGGACACAGTCATTGACAAGATACAGTACCTCATTTTCTTCCAGATGTATAGTTCTCACCATAGTGATAGAGCCAGAAGTCTCACTCATCAAATGGCGGACCATCTATTGACACAATCGGACACATTTGAAGACAGTACCAGCCAACAGTTTTAATTAAACTGTTTTTTACATTATTAATGTTACACCCTACACCTCTATACTGTACTGGGGCAGGAAGGATGCTCCAGCCTCCCTACAGCTATATACTGTACTGGAGCAGGGAGGATGCTCCAGCCTCCCTACAGCTCTATACTGTACTGGAGCAGGGAGGATGCTCCAGCCTCCCTACAGCTCTATACTGTACTGGAGCAGGGAGGATACTCCAGCCTCCCTACAGCTCTATACTGTACTGGAGCAGGGAGGATGCTCCAGCCTCCCTACAGCTCTATACTGTACTGGAGCAGGGAGGATACTCCAGCCTCCCTACAGCTCTATACTGTACTGGAGCAGGGAGGATGCTCCAGCCTCCCTACAGCTCTATACTGTACTGGAGCAGGGAGGATACTCCAGCCTCCCTACAGCTATATACTGTACTGGAGCAGGGAGGATACTCCAGCCTCCCTACAGCTCTATACTGTACTGGAGCAGGGAGGATACTCCAGCCTCCCTACAGCTCTATACTGTACTGGAGCAGGGAGGATGCTCCAGCCTCCCTACAGCTCTATACTGTACTGGAGCAGGGAGGATGCTCCAGCCTCCCTACAGCTATATACTGTACTGGAGCAGGGAGGATGCTCCAGCCTCCCTACAGCTCTATACTGTACTGGAGCAGGGAGGATACTCCAGCCTCCCTACAGCTCTATACTGTACTGGAGCAGGGAGGATGCTCCAGCCTCCCTACAGCTCTATACTGTACTGGAGCAGGGAGGATGCTCCAGCCTCCCTACAGCTATATACTGTACTGGAGCAGGGAGGATGCTCCAGCCTCCCTACACCTCTATACTGTACTGGGGCAGGAAGGATGCTCCATCCTCCCTACAGCTCTATACTGTACTGGAGCAGGGAGGATGCTCCAGCCTCCCTACAGCTCTATACTGTACTGGAGCAGGGAGGATGCTCCAGCCTCCCTACAGCTCTATACTGTACTGGAGCAGGGAGGATGCTCCAGCCTCCCTACAGCTCTATACTGTACTGGAGCAGGGAGGATACTCCAGCATCCCTACAGCTCTATACTGTACTGGAGCAGGGAGGATGCTCCAGCCTCCCTACAGCTCTATACTGTACTGGAGCAGGGAGGATGCTCCAGCCTTCCACATCTCCAGTGTGTTTGTTCTATGACAGCTAGTTTATGAAGTGCCAGGTATCCAGCCCCTGATGTAATGAGCCGAACCAGAGAATCCTGAACGTCAGGAGACAACTCTTATGCAAGTTGATCAATGAGTGCATTTCTATTGCTGGGCATAGCAATGAAACATCAGTAGGAAGTATCCATGTCCTCTCCAGTGGTTCTCTTCACCTACAGGCGGGCAGAACCACTCTAGCAGCTCACAAGACTTCAGAAGTGCAGTGAATCGGTTGCGTTCACCTTGACATTACCGAGCACCCACAGCTGGTTCCATTGTACTTCCTCATGTATTTAATCTCCCCTGATTTACACATCCTGCACAGTTAATAGAATATCCTCGTTTCGGGTTTTGAAAAACAATCAAGTCATTTTCAGTATGTTACTGTGGCCTCTATGTATAGAAATACACTTTAAAAAAGGGTTCCAAAGGGGTTCTTTGGCTGTCCCCTTAAGATAACTGTTTTTTGGTTCCAGGTAGAACCCTCTATGGAAAGGTTTCTAATTGGAACAAAAAGAGTTCTTCAAAGGGTTCTCCTATGAGGACAGCCAAAGAACCATTTTAGGTTCTGGATAGCACCTTTTTAGAGTTTTAAGTGATAATGGTAGATATATATATTTAACATGATTGAAGCAGCATTGCCCTCAGTCTTGTTGTTGGTTGAAATCATAGAGATAGATAGAGGACCGTAGATGGATATAACCTGTTTTAGCATGGACATTGTCATTGAGGGCTCCTAACATTTAAAGTAGTTCCTAAGATGAGTCCTTTATTTAACTCTATGGTTGAAATGCACTTGAGAGAGAAAAATAAACTCCTGAGAGGCCAATCCATTGTAGGCTATTTGTCTTGTGGTAATTGGAGTGTGGTGTGGTGCAGATGTGTGGTCTGTGCATCAGTCACCACAGTAATGAGAAGCTGTGCACATGGACGATCAACACCATGCCTCACAGTCTAATATCACCCATCACTTTACCACTCTGGTCACCACACTAATTAGGTTACAGTATACCAGGAGCATATATAATAATAATTATAATAATAATATGCTGTAAGATGACACACTAGATAATAAGGAGTCATTTAGGTTTCTTTTAAATCAAATAAATTCAGACTTTATTTGTCACATGCGCCGAATACAACAATGCAGTTCAAGAAAGAGTTAAGAAAATATTTACTAAATAAACTAAAGTAAAAAATTATAAAAAGTAACACAATAAAATAACAATAACAAGGCTATATACAGGGGTTACTGGTACCGAGTCAATGTGCGGGGTACAGGTTAGTCGAGGTAATTTGTACATGTAGTATATACCAGGCGGTGTTAAAGGAAGGCCCAAAACATTGTCAAAGACTCCGGTTACTGGTACCGAGTCAATGTGCGGGGTACAGGTTAGTCGAGGTAATTTGTACATGTAGGTAGGGGTGAAGTGACTATGCATAGATAATAAACAGCAAGTAGCAGCAGTGTAACAACAAATGGGGGAGGGGGGGAGTTCAATGTAAATAGTCCGGTGGCCATTTGATTAATTGTTCAGCAGTCTTATGGCTTGGGGGTAGAAGCTGTTAAGGAGCCTTTTGGTCCTAGACTTGGCGCTCCGGTACCCCTTGCCGTGCGGTAGCAGAGAGAACAGTCTGTGACTTGGGTGACTGGAGTCTTTGACAATGTTTTGGGCCTTCCTTTAACACCGCCTGGTATATACTGTAGGTCCTGGATGGCAGGAAGCTTGGCACCAGTGATCTACTGGGCCATACACACTACCCTCTGTAGCGCCTTACGTCAGATGCTTAGCAGTTGCCATACCAGGCGGTGATGCAACCGGTCAGGATGAGGGGGAAAAGGTGTTGTCGTGCCCTCTTCACGAATGTCTTGGTGTGTTTGGACCATGATAGTTTGTTGGTGATGTGTACCAACTCTCGACCCGCTCCACTACAGCCCCGTCTATGTTAATGGGGGCCTTTTCGGCCCGCCTTTTCCTGTAGTCCACAATCAGCTCCTTTGTCTTGCTCACGTTGAGGGAGAGGTTGTTGTCCTGGCACCACACTGCCAGGTCACTGAACTCCTCCCTATAGGCTGTCTCATTGTTGTTGATAATCAGGCCTACCACTGTTGTGTCGTCAGCAAACTTAATGATGGTGTTGGAGTCGTTTTTGGCCACGCAGTCGTGGGTGAACAGGGAGTACAGGAGGGGACTAAGCACGCACCCTTGAGGGGCCCCAGTGTTCAGGATCAGTGTGGCAGACATGTTGTTGCCTACCCTTACCACCTGGGGGCAGCCTGTCAGGAATTCCAGGATCCAGTTGCAGAGGGAGGTGTTTAGTCCCAGGGTCCTTAGCTTAGTGATGAGGTTTGTGGGCACTATGGTGTTGAATGCTGAGCTGTAGTCAATGAACAGCATTCTCACGTAGGTGTTCCTTTTGTCCAAGTGGTAAAGAGCAGTGTGGAGTGTAATTGAGATTGCGTCATCTGTGGATCTGTTGGGGCAGTATGCAAATTGGAGTGGGTCTAGGGTTTCCGGGATGATTCTGTTGATGTGAGCCATGACCAGCCTTTCAAAGCACTTCATGGCTTCCGACGTAAGTGCTACGGGGCGGTAATCATTTAGGCAGGTTACCTTCGCTTCCTTAATAACACAGAGCACGGTTTGGTCACTCTCGGTGGGCCTTGATTGTGTGTGGGTTTGTATGAATGTGTATGAGTGTTTATAAGTGTGTATGAGTTTGTGAGTATGAGGAGAAACCACGGTAACCCTGTCTCATTCCAGTAAATAATGTTGAATAAATCATGAACCTGTGACCCCAGAAGTCCCTCCAGAGGCGTAACTCTGTTGGTTATTTGTAACAGCAAGCTCTAGAACAACTATCTGATAATGGAGGGGGACAACAGACATCATTGACTTTAGAGTTAATATTTTATAGGGATGTGAATTGAGATTGTAAAGGAGGTGATTGATGTAATTGCTTTGACCGGTTTTAGTCCTCTCCGTTAGAAAGACAGATAGGGGATGTGTGCTAGAGCTGGGCATAAGGTTGGCTTTGCTTGGTTCACCTACATTTAATGCTAAATATTGCCCACATTGAAAAACTGTGCACTCTGTGCACTGCAGCTGCCAGCCTGGTCTGTTGAAGAGATATAGAACAGCATGAGCGTTTGAGCACAGTAGATATTAACCAGCCATGTTGGAACGATGCTACCAAAGCTTATCACAAAGGAATAATAATAATGCTTAGTATTAGATATGATAGCTGTATTACACATTGGAGGTTGTTGTTGGTATTCTGGGACATGTCTTATTAGTTGTCACTATACATATTCCTCCTCATTTACAACTGACGCAGGAATGCATTTCCAAGGTGACAATTTGGTGCGAACACAATCTAACTGTCCCTCTCTCTGGGGCTCTAGGTCACCAGGCTGCTCATTATTACGCACACCTGTCACCATCGTTACGTGCACCAGCACCTCATCAAACTCACCTGGACTTCATCACCTTCTTGATTACCTTCCCTATATCTGTCACTCCCTTTGGTTCCTTCCCCAGGCATTATTGTTTCTGTTCCGTTGTTTCATGTCTGTGCGCTGCTCGTGTTTCTTGTTTTGTCCATGTTCATCTATTTATTAAATGATCCACTCCCTGAACTTGCTTCCCGACTCTCAGCGTACACGTTACAGAATAACGCCTCACCAAAGGGGAGCATCAGTGTTTTTTGTGTCAGTAGGTGACGTCGGGTCCGGGTGCCGCTGCCGGAGCAACCGAGGATGCCTCAGCCTGCTCATCAGGCTTCCATGCCTCAGCCGGCATGTCAGGTTCACTTGACTTGGTTTGCCGGTCAAGCATGTGTTGCCGAGTCTACAGAGGATGCCTCAGCTAGCTCGGCAGGCTCCCATGCCTCAGCCGGCTCGTCAGGTTCCCGCGCCTCAGCTGGCTCGACAGGTTCCTGCGCCTCAGCTAAGGCGACCGGTCCGCTCCTGGTTCCCGGGATCGTCCATTTGGTCGGTGTCCTGCAGTTGGAGCCGCGTATCACGGAGGGGGTACTGTCACGTGTATTCCCTCTCCAGCGCTCTAGGTCACCAGGCTGCTCATTATTACACACACCTGTCAACATCGTTACGCGCACCAGCGCCTCTTCAGACTCACCTGGACTTCATCACCTTCCTGATTACCTTCCCTATATCTGTCACTCCCTTTGGTTCCTTCCCCAGGCATTATTGTTTCTGTTTCTATTTCATGTCTGTATGCTGCCTGTGTTTCTTGTTTTGTCCATGTTTGTTTATTTATTTATTCACTCCGTGTACTTGCTTCCTGACTCCCAGCGTACACGTTCCACTAAGTATCCCTCCTCGAGATTCGTTGCCAAGAATGTTTCTGTGTGTTTGGAGTGTTCCAATCTCCATTATACCTGAGGGAATGTAATACTGGTGTAACAAGGACATAGTTAACACCAGCATGTCAGCCACCTCAAAGGGTGGCTCAGTTGTATTGATTAAGTCAATGGTTGGTTCAATTACCAAGGGATCAGGGGCTAACAAGCTTGGCTTATGTACAGACATATCCACCCTCTCTGGCTGGGCTGGCCAATCACCTTACTGTGTTTGTCAAATCTAAGTGATTTGAGCAGGTACCTAGGTACCTGAGGTAGTGACAGTCTTGCCAAGGTCACCGTCCCCAAGAGATTAAGCTCCCACCAGCAGCACTTAAACCACCCAGTCATCCACACGCTGCAGAAAATACAGTGGAGTGTTTTGTCAGCCATGGCTCAGCTTGGAGTGGACCCATATCTCCTGCAGAGGCCCTGAAGCAGGGGGCTCACTCATGCAAGACCAGGCTGAGGGAAAAGCAAGCACACTTCTCAAGTAAATTTCTCTCCCAACACCCCTCGACACCCCTTCTCCAACTTCCCTCCCATTGGGAGGAGTGTATTTGGCAGGTGATCAGCGCGATGCGCTACCCCCAAGCCTCCACTCCCTCTCCATGTGGTGCCATGAATATGGATGTGTGTGACTGGAGTTCCAGAGACGTCAGGCCCCGCGGGGCTGTGTGGGGCCACAGCGCTGGCTCTGGCTGGGTGGGGAATGAGAACAAGAGTGATGAGGGGGTGGCGGTGGGGTGGCAGATGGGTGATGAGGGGGTGGCGGTGGGGTGGCAGATGGGTTATGAGGGGGTGGCGGTCGGGTGGCAGATGGGTTATGATGGGGTGGCGGTGGCGTGGCAGATGGGTTATGAGGTGGTGGCGGTGGGGAATGAGGGGGTGGCGGTGGGGTGGATGATGGGTTATGAGGGGGTGGCGGTGGGGTGGCAGATGGGTTATGAGGTGGTGGCGGTGAGGTGGCAGATGGGTTATGAGGTGGTGGCAGTGGGGTGGCAGATGGGTTATGAGGGGGTGGCGGTGGGGTGGCAGATGGGTTATGAGGGGGTGGCGGTGGGGTGGCAGATGGGTTATGAGGTGGTGGCGGTGGGGTGGCAGATGGGTTATGAGGGGGTGGCGGTGGGGTGGCAGATGGATTATGAGGGGGTGGCGGTGGGGTGGCAGATGGGTTATGAGGTGGTGGCGGTGGGGTGGCAGATGGGTTATGAGGTGGTGGCGGTGGGGTGGCAGATGGGTTATGAGGGGGTGGCGGTGGGGTGGCAGATGGGTTATGAGGTGGTGGCGGTGGGGTGGCAGATGGGTTATGAGGGGGTGGCGGTGGGGTGGCAGATGGGTTATGAGGGGGTGGCGGTGGGGTGGCAGATGGGTTATGAGGTGGTGGCGGTGGGGTGGCAGATGGGTTATGAGGGGGTGGCGGTGGGGTGGCAGATGGATTATGAGGGGGTGGCAGTGGGGTGGCAGATGGGTTATGAGGCGGTGGCAGTGGGGTGGCAGATGGGTTATGAGGGGGTAGCGGTGGGGTGGCGGTGGGGTGGCAGATGGGTTATGAGGTGGTGGCGGTGGGGTGGCAGATGGGTTATTGAGGGGGTGGCGGTGGGGTGGCAGATGGATTATGAGGGGGTGCCAGTGGGGTGGCAGATGGGTTATGAGGTGGGGTGGCAGTGGGGTGGCAGATGGGTTATGAGGGGGTGGCAGTGGGGTGGCAGTGGGGTGGCAGATGGGTTATGAGGGGGTGGCAGTGGGGTGGCAGATGGGTTATGAGGCGGTGGCGGTGGGGTGGCGGTGGGGTGGCAGATGGGTTATGAGGGGGTGGCAGTGGGGTGGCAGTGGGGTGGCAGATGGGTTATGAGGGGGTGGCAGTGGGGTGGCGGTGGGGTGGCAGATGGGTTATGAGGGGGTGGCGGTGGGGTGGCAGATGGGTTATGAGGGGGTGGTGGTGGGGTGGCAGATGGGTTATGAGGGGGTGGCGGTGGGGTGGCGGTGGGGTGGCAGATGGGTTATGAGGTGGTGGCAGTGGGGTGGCAGATGGGTTACGAGGTGGTGGCAGTGGGGTGGCGGTGGGGTGGCAGATGGGTTATGAGGTGGTGGCAGTGGGGTGGCAGATGGGTTATGAGGGGGTGGCAGTGGGGTGGCAGATGGGTTATGAGGCGGTGGCAGTGGGGTGGCAGATGGGTTATGAGGGGGTGGCAGTGGGGTGGCAGTGGGGTGGCAGATGGGTTATGAGGGGGTGGCGGTGGGGTGGCAGTGGGGTGGCCGATGGGTTATGAGGCGGTGGCGGTGGGGTGGCAGATGGGTTATGAGGGGGTGGCAGTGGGGTGGCAGTGGGGTGGCAGATGGGTTATGAGGGGGTGGCAGTGGGGTGGCGGTGGGGTGGCAGATGGGTTATGAGGGGGTGGCGGTGGGGTGGCAGATGGGTTATGAGGGGGTGGCGGTGGGGTGGCAGATGGGTTATGAGGGGGTGGCGGTGGGGTGGCGGTGGGGTGGCAGATGGGTTATGAGGGGGTGGCGGTGGGGTGGCAGATGGGTTATGAGGGGGTGGCGGTGGGGTGGCGGTGGGGTGGCAGATGGGTTATGAGGTGGTGGCAGTGGGGTGGCAGATGGGTTACGAGGTGGTGGCAGTGGGGTGGCGGTGGGGTGGCAGATGGGTTACGAGGTGGTGGCAGTGGGGTGGCGGTGGGGTGGCAGATGGGTTATGAGGTGGTGGCGGTGGGGTGGCAGATGGGTTATGAGGTGGTGGCAGTGGGGTGGCAGTGGGGTGGTAGATGGGTTATGAGGGGGTGGCGGTGGGTTGGGGGTGGGGTGGCAGATGGGTTATGAGGGGGTGGCGGTGGGTTGGGGGTGGGGTGGCAGATGGGTTATGAGGGGGTGGCGGTGGGTTGGGGGTGGGGTGGTGGCAGTGGGGTGGGGTGGTAGATGGGTTATGAGGGGGTGGCGGTGGGGTGGCAGATGGGTTACGAGGTGGTGGCAGTGGGGTGGCGGTGGGGTGGTAGATGGGTTATGAGGGGGTGGCGGTGGGGTGGCAGATGGGTTACGAGGTGCTGGCAGTGGGGTGGCGGTGGGGTGGCAGATGGGTTACGAGGTGGTGGCAGTGGGGTGGCGGTGGGGTGGCAGATGGGTTATGAGGGGGTGGCAGTGGGGTGGCGGTGGGGTGGCAGATGGGTTACGAGGTTGTGGCAGTGGGGTGGCGGTGGGGTGGTAGATGGGTTATGAGGGGGTGGCGGTGGGTTGGGGGTGGGGTGGCAGATGGGTTATGAGGGGGTGGCGGTGGGTTGGGGGTGGGGTGGCAGATGGGTTATGAGGGGGTGGCGGTGGGTTGGGGGTGGGGTGGCAGATTGGTTATGAGGGGGTGGCGGTGGGTTGGGGGTGGGGTGGCAGATGGGTTATGAGGGGGTGGCGGTGGGGTGGCAGATGGGTGCTTCTGCCTGCGGGTATGGAACCCTGACCTGTTCACCGGACGTGCTACCTGTCCCTGACCTGCTGTTTTCAACTCTCTAGAGACAGCAGGAGCGGTGGAGATACTCTTAATGATCGGCTATGAAAAGCCAACTGACATTTACTCCTGAGGTGCTGACTTGCTGCACCATCGATAACTACTGTGATTATTATTATTTGACCATGCTGGTCATTTATGAACATTTGAACATCTTGGCCATGTTCTGTTATAATATCCACCCAGCACAGCCAGAAGAGGACTGGCCACCCCTCAGCCTGGTTCCTCTCTAGGTTTCTTCATAGGTTTTGGCCTTTCTAGGGAGTTTTTCCTAGACACCGTGCTTCTACACCTGCATTGCTTGCTGTTTGGGGTTTTAGGCTGGGTTTCTGTACAGCACTTTGAGATATCAGCTGATGTAAGAAGGGCTATATAAATACATTTGATTTGATAAGGTTTTATTTTTGAAATTTTATTTCACCTTTATTTAACCAGGTAGGCTAGTTGACAACAAGTTCTCATTTGCAACTGCGACCTGGCCAAGATAAAGCAAAGTAGTTTGACACATACAACAACACAGAGTTACACATGGAATAAACAAACATACAATCAGTAGAAAAACAGTAGAAAAATCTATATACAGTATGTGCAAATGAGGTAGGATAAGAGAGATAAGGCAATAAATAGGCCATGGTGGCGAAGTAATTACAATATAGCAATTAAACACTGGAATGGTAGATGTGCAGAAGATGAATGTGCAAGTAGAGATACTGGGGTGCAAAGGAGCAAGATAAATAAATAAATACAGTATGGGGATGAGGTAGATTGGATGGACTATTTACAGATGAGCTATGTACAGGTGCAGTGATCTGTGAGCTGCTCTGACAGCTGGTGCTTAAAGCTAGTGAGGGAGGTAAGAGTCTCCAGCTTTAGTTATTTTTGCAGTTCGTTTCAGTCATTGGCAGGAAGGAGAGGCGGCCAAAGGAAGAATTGGCTTTGGGGTTGACCAGTGAGATATACCTGCTGGAGCGCGTGCTACAGGTGGGTGCTGCTATGGTGACCAGTGAGCTGAGATAAGGCAGGGCTTTACCTAGCAGAGACTTGTAGATAACCTGGAGCCAGTGGCTTTGTAAGTAGGAAAACCTGCAAAATCGGCAGTGTATCAAATACTTGTTCTCCCCACTGTAGGTCTGTAGCAGTTTGGGTCTAGAGTGTCTCCCCCTTTGAAGAGGGGGATGACCGCGGTAGCTTTCCAATCTATGGGAATCTCAGACGATACGAAAGAGAGGTTGAACAGGCTAGTAATAGGGGTTGCAACAATTTCGGCAGATAATTTTAGTAAGACGAGGTGGTGGCGTTGGGGTGGCAGAGGGGCCCCACTAGTTCCATCTTCTATGGGCTTCTTCCCCTCTGCTGTCAGTTTCCTGGAAAAAATAACTCTTGCAGTGATCAAACAGAGAGGCCGTTTATCCTACTGATGCATTCAGCTGTGTGGAGCAACATCATGGGAGGAGGCTGAAAAAATGACCGAATTAGCATGGGGCCAATAACCTGGCTTGAGCGGGAGTGGAACCCTCTATGTGAATAGAATAGAAGTCCAAGACAGGAATAAAAAACATTGCTCGCTGGGGTGTGAATTTGGCAATCCAATTTATGCTTGATCCGAAAATGTGGTCGGAGGCGCCGTATGGAGGGTGTGACGCGGAGGCACGCAGAGGCCAAATTGTGCTCCGAAATCGCATCGCCGCGCTACTCTCAAATGTACACTCTGGAGGTCTCCGTATAGCTCCACAATGACATGATTGGCTGACAGTAGGTGAGGGTGGGAAGTCCTGTATAAACACAAACTCACTTCCTTGACATCTTCCTTCACAACAGCTCTGCGCTGCTCCGCGAACCACAAAAAGTATGTTTGCTTTGACCGCATCACAGTAAATGCTGTATACAAAGCCTTTTAGGCTATCAACACTGTCCTACTGCGCAATATGTGGAGAACAAAACGAACCAATGCTGTTCTTTGTTTGCCCCCAGATTCCAATCTCCCAGTAGGTCGTAAGTGACGCTGACTGTGTGCACATGATGAATCCCATGGCCCAGCTGTACTACAAGAAGGCGAGCTACTCACCGTACCGCGACCGCATCCCGCTGCAGATCGTGCGGGCGGAAGCGGAGCTGTCAGCGGAGGAGCGGGCGTACCTGACGGCGGTGGAGAAGGGCGACTATGCCGGGGTGAAGCTGGCCCTGCAGGAGGCAGAGATTTACTACAACATCAACGTGAACTGCCTGGACCCGCTGGGGCGCAGCGCTCTGCTCATCGCCATCGAGAACGAAAACCTGGAGGTGATGGAGCTGCTGCTCAACCACGGCGTGCACGTGGGCGACGCGCTGCTCTACGCCATCCGCAAGGAGGTGGTGGGCGCCGTGGAGCTGCTGCTGTCCCACCGCAGGCCCGGTGGAGAGAAACAGGTAAGGAGGACCTTAGGAGCACATTTCAGCTAGTTGCCTAGGCCTACAAGGTCCTTACTGTAGCCCAATTAGCATGATGGTTACATGTTATGTATATGTTCTCCCGGTTATATACATGTTATGTATATGTTCTCCTGGTTATATACATGTTACGTACTATATGTTCTCCCGGTTATATACATGTTATGTAAGTTATACAGGTTATGCTCTTGCCTGGGGCATTCATTAATCCCTCTCCACCCCAACCCCCTGTTCTCTTCTCCAGGTGCCCAACCTGATGATGGATACCCAGTTCTCAGAGTTTACCCCTGACATCACACCCATCATGCTGGCAGCTCACACCAACAACTACGAGATCATCAAGCTGCTGGTCCAGCGCAAAGTCACCATCCCCCGGCCACACCAGATCCGCTGTGACTGTGTGGCGTGCGTGTCCAGCTCCGAGGTGGACAGCCTGCGCCACTCCCGCTCTCGCCTCAATGTCTACAAGACTCTAGCCAGCCCGTCCCTCATTGCCCTGTCCAGCGAAGACCCCATCCTGACCGCCTTCCGCCTGGGCTGGGAGCTGAAAGAACTGAGCAAGGTGGGGAACGAGCTCTGTCAGGATTACCAGGAGCTGTCCCAGTAGTGTTAAGGATTTATGAAGGGTTTATAAAGGGGTTTTAACTAGTTTATGACTCTTCCAGGTGGAGAATGAGTTCCGTCAGGAATACGAGGAGCTGTCCCAACAGTGTAAGCTGTTTGCCAAGGACCTGCTGGACCAGGCCCGGAGCTCCAGAGAGCTGGAGACCATCCTCAACCACCGTGACTATCTCAGTGAGGAGCTGGACCCAAAGGACTGCCGCGACCTGGCCAAGCTCAAACTGGCCATCAAGTACCACCAGAAAGAGGTGAGGGGGAGAGGAGAGAGGGCCGTGCAGAAGATGTCTGTCTGGTATAGTGAGGGTGTCCTTAGCTGAATGGATTGGCACTGTATCAGGTGAAGTGCTCACTGGGCAGTGTTACCTATTTCAACAAGCACATCTTCCTGTATGCTTGTGATAAAATCACTAGAGTGCCAATGATGAATTTCGTTGTTTCCTAGGATATTTCTTTAAGCAGCAAAATGTCAGTTGCTGCCAGTGACAGTGGCAAAACACTTGACTAATAATAATCTAGCACACTAGAGGAAATGAACCTGACATTTCAGAAGAGAGCAGTGACTAGAGGAGATCTGTTGTAGACAATGGAAGCTTGACGGTCGAGCACTTTAATTTAAATCGTCTTGATATTGAACAGTGATAACAGGACCAATTTGAGTTGTGTCAGAAATTGTAGTCATCTCACCATCTATTTATAAAAAATATCTACAGGAATAGCATGTAGAAGTGAGTCACAGCGTTTTAAGTCTAAATGAAATGAGACACAGGCAAGTCGAGAGCTTGGGTGATCAGCTGGCTTGTGTTCTCTCATTGCCAACTAAAGGGATCTATTCACAGTTTACTATACCACTGAGAATTCTGCCATTCTGTTACTTCTTTTTGTTGGTATAAAATACATTTGGCACGCTGTCTTTCCTTCCCTTTTGTACCCCGGGAGAGGTCTGACAAACACACCCTCACATATGTGTGGGACAAACAAAAGCACACACTCATCCTCAATCACATACAGACACGCACACACTCCTCTTGATTGGAATGCTGGCATTTGGCTGCTCCTTTGTTGTGAGCTGAATACTGTATTTCTCTCTGCAGTGTAATAAATTCTCAGTCTTATCCAGCTCTGCGGGGCTGTTAAGAGAACCTAACCAACCACAGTGGGGAAAAGGCTAGGTAGAATAATCATGCCTCGGTCAGCAAGTAGGCTACAGCTCTTTCATCCTTCATCCTCAGACCCCTACAGTCAGCAACACTCTCAGTTCAGTCAGCATTCGGACATGTTATGGTTGGTTAAAGTTACCTTATTCAAAACAGCAATCATTCTAGAGGTAGATGGTCAGAGATGAATGTAGATTATGTGCAGACAAGGACAGCACATTCACGTGGGAGTTGAGGGCCTGGTTGTCAGGGAGAAGTCAGGGGACATGAGGGCGGTGGGAGGACAGCAGGGTTAAACTACTGGTTGTCAGGGAGAAGTCAGGGGACATGGGGGCGGTGGGAGGACAGCAGGGTTAAACTACTGGTTGTCAGGGAGAAGTCAGGGGACATGGGGGCGGTGGGAGGACAGCAGGGTTAAACTACTGGTTGTCAGGGAGAAGTCAGGGGACATGGGGGCGGTGGGAGGACAGCAGGGTTAAACTACTGGTTGTCAGGGAGAAGTCAGGGGACATGGGGGCGGTGGGAGGACAGCAGGGTTAAACTACTGGTTGTCAGGGAGAAGTCAGGGGACATGAGGGCGGTGGGAGGACAGCAGGGTTAAACTACTGGTTGTCAGGGAGAAGTCAGGGGACATGGGGGCGGTGGGAGGACAGCAGGGTTAAACTACTGGTTGTCAGGGAGAAGTCAGGGGACATGAGGGCGGTGGGAGGACAGCAGGGTTAAACTACTGGTTGTCAGGGAGAAGTCAGGGGACATGAGGGCGGTGGGAGGACAGCAGGGTTAAACTACTGGTTGTCAGGGAGAAGTCAGGGGACATGGGGGCGGTGGGAGGACAGCAGGGTTAAACTACTGGTTGTCAGGGAGAAGTCAGGGGACATGAGGGTGGTGGGAGGACAGCAGGGTTAAACTACTGGTTGTCAGAGAGAAGTCAGGGGACATGAGGACGGTGGGAGGACAGCAGGGTTAAACTACTGGTTGTCAGGGAGAAGTCAGGGGACATGGGGGTGGTGGGAGGACAGCAGGGTTAAACTACTGGTTGTCAGGGAGAAGTCAGGGGACATGAGGGAGGTGGGAGGACAGCAGGGTTAAACTACTGGTTGTCAGGGAGAAGTCAGGGGACATGGGGGCGGTGGGAGGACAGCAGGGTTAAACTACTGGTTGTCAGGGAGAAGTCAGGGGACATGAGGGCGGTGGGAGGACAGCAGGGTTAAACTACTGGTTGTCAGGGAGAAGTCAGGGGACATGGGGGCGGTGGGAGGACAGCAGGGTTAAACTACTGGTTGTCAGGGAGAAGTCAGGGGACATGGGGGCGGTGGGAGGACAGCAGGGTTAAACTACTGGTTGTCAGGGAGAAGTCAGGGGACATGGGGGCGGTGGGAGGACAGCAGGGTTAAACTACTGGTTGTCAGGGAGAAGTCAGGGGACATGAGGGCGGTGGGAGGACAGCAGGGTTAAACTACTGGTTGTCAGGGAGAAGTCAGGGGACATGGGGGCGGTGGGAGGACAGCAGGGTTAAACTACTGGTTGTCAGGGAGAAGTCAGGGGACATGGGGGCGGTGGGAGGACAGCAGGGTTAAACTACTGGTTGTCAGGGAGAAGTCAGGGGACATGAGGGCGGTGGGAGGACAGCAGGGTTAAACTACTGGTTGTCAGGGAGAAGTCAGGGGACATGAGGGCGGTGGGAGGACAGCAGGGTTAAACTACTGGTTGTCAGGGAGAAGTCAGGGGACATGAGGGTGGTGGGAGGACAGCAGGGTTAAACTACTGGTTGTCAGGGAGAAGTCAGGGGACATGAGGGCGGTGGGAGGACAGCAGGGTTAAACTACTGGTTGTCAGGGAGAAGTCAGGGGACATGAGGGCGGTGGGAGGACAGCAGGGTTAAACTACTGGTTGTCAGGGAGAAGTCAGGGGACATGAGGACGGTGGGAGGACAGCAGGGTTAAACTACTGGTTGTCAGGGAGAAGTCAGGGGACATGGGGGCGGTGGGAGGACAGCAGGGTTAAACTACTGGTTGTCAGGGAGAAGTCAGGGGACATGGGGGCGGTGGGAGGACAGCAGGGTTAAACTACTGGTTGTCAGGGAGAAGTCAGGGGACATGGGGGCGGTGGGAGGACAGCAGGGTTAAACTACTGGTTGTCAGGGAGAAGTCAGGGGACATGAGGGAGGTGGGAGGACAGCAGGGTTAAACTACTGGTTGTCAGGGAGAAGTCAGGGGACATGGGGGCGGTGGGAGGACAGCAGGGTTAAACTACTGGTTGTCAGGGAGAAGTCAGGGGACATGGGGGCGGTGGGAGGACAGCAGGGTTAAACTACTGGTTGTCAGGGAGAAGTCAGGGGACATGGGGGCGGTGGGAGGACAGCAGGGTTAAACTACTGGTTGTCAGGGAGAAGTCAGGGGACATGAGGGAGGTGGGAGGACAGCAGGGTTAAACTACTGGTTGTCAGGGAGAAGTCAGGGGACATGGGGGCGGTGGGAGGACAGCAGGGTTAAACTACTGGTTGTCAGGGAGAAGTCAGGGGACATGGGGGCGGTGGGAGGACAGCAGGGTTAAACTACTGGTTGTCAGGGAGAAGTCAGGGGACATGAGGGCGGTGGGAGGACAGCAGGGTTAAACTACTGGTTGTCAGGGAGAAGTCAGGGGACATGGGGGCGGTGGGAGGACAGCAGGGTTAAACTACTGGTTGTCAGGGAGAAGTCAGGGGACATGAGGGCGGTGGGAGGACAGCAGGGTTAAACTACTGGTTGTCAGGGAGAAGTCAGGGGACATGGGGGCGGTGGGAGGACAGCAGGGTTAAACTACTGGTTGTCAGGGAGAAGTCAGGGGACATGGGGGCGGTGGGAGGACAGCAGGGTTAAACTACTGGTTGTCAGGGAGAAGTCAGGGGACATGAGGGCGGTGGGAGGACAGCAGGGTTAAACTACTGGTTGTCAGGGAGAAGTCAGGGGACATGAGGGCGGTGGGAGGACAGCAGGGTTAAACTACTGGTTGTCAGGGAGAAGTCAGGGGACATGAGGGCGGTGGGAGGACAGCAGGGTTAAACTACTGGTTGTCAGGGAGAAGTCAGGGGACATGAGGGCGGTGGGAGGACAGCAGGGTTAAACTACTGGTTGTCAGGGAGAAGTCAGGGGACATGAGGGCGGTGGGAGGACAGCAGGGTTAAACTACTGGTTGTCAGGGAGAAGTCAGGGGACATGAGGGCGGTGGGAGGACAGCAGGGTTAAACTACTGGTTGTCAGGGAGAAGTCAGGGGACATGAGGGTGGTGGGAGGACAGCAGGGTTAAACTACTGGTTGTCAGGGAGAAGTCAGGGGACATGGGGGCGGTGGGAGGACAGCAGGGTTAAACTACTGGTTGTCAGGGAGAAGTCAGGGGACATGAGGGCGGTGGGAGGACAGCAGGGTTAAACTACTGGTTGTCAGGGAGAAGTCAGGGGACATGAGGGCGGTGGGAGGACAGCAGGGTTAAACTACTGGTTGTCAGGGAGAAGTCAGGGGACATGGGGGCGGTGGGAGGACAGCAGGGTTAAACTACTGGTTGTCAGGGAGAAGTCAGGGGACATGGGGGCGGTGGGAGGACAGCAGGGTTAAACTACTGGTTGTCAGGGAGAAGTCAGGGGACATGAGGGCGGTGGGAGGACAGCAGGGTTAAACTACTGGTTGTCAGGGAGAAGTCAGGGGACATGAGGGCGGTGTGAGGACAGCAGGGTTAAACTACTGGTTGTCAGGGAGAAGTCAGGGGACATGAGGGCGGTGGGAGGACAGCAGGGTTAAACTACTGGTTGTCAGGGAGAAGTCAGGGGACATGGGGGCGGTGGGAGGACAGCAGGGTTAAACTAGTGGTTGTCAGGGAGAAGTCAGGGGACATTAGGGCGGTGGGAGGACAGCAGGGTTAAACTACTGGTTGTCAGGGAGAAGTCAGGGGACATGGGGGCGGTGGGAGGACAGCAGGGTTAAACTAGTTGAATTCAGCATGTGCATCAAATATTCACACATCAGGGAGGAGGGGGAACTACTGTTTGGGCTTGATAGAATCAGCTGCTCTGCTGGGACTGGTTACCCAGCATGCCACAGTTAGTAAAGTCGTTAAAATCGGGTCGTTGGTCTCTCATCCCTATGCATCCACAATCAAATCAAATTAAACTTTATTTGTCACATGCGCCGAACACAACATATGTAGACCTTACCGTGAAATGCTTACTTACAAGCCCTTAACCAACAATGCAGGTCAAGAAAGAGTTAAGAAAATATTTATCTAATAAACTAAAGTAACAAATGATAAAAAGTAACATAATAAAGTAACAATAGCGAGGCTATATACTGGGGGTACCAGTACCGAGTCAATGTGCAGGGGTACAGGTCAGGTGAGGAATTTGTACATGTAGGTAGGGGTAAAGTGACCATGCATAGATAATAAACAGTGAGAAGCAGCAGTGTAAAAACAAAGGGGGGGTGTCAATGTAAACAGTCCAGGTGGCCATTTGATTAATTGTTCAGCAGTCTTATGGCTTTGGGGTAGAAGCTGTTAAGGAGCCTTTTGGTCCTAGACTTGGCGCTCCGGTACAGCTTGCCGTGCGATAGCAGAGAAAACAGTCTATGACTTGGGTGACTGGAGTCTTTGACAATGTTTTGGGCTTTCCTCTGGGCCGTCAATGTTAATGGGGGCCTGTTCGGCCCGCCTTTTCCTGTAGTTCACGATCAGCTCCTTTGTCTTGCTCACATTGAGGGAGAGGTTGTTGTCCTGACCTCCTCCATACAGTCTAATCATTGTTGGTGATCAGGCCTACTACTGTTGTGTCGTCAGCAAACTTAATGATGGTGTTGGAGTCATGTTTGAACAGGGAGTACAGGAGGGGACTAAGCACACACCCCTGAGGGGCCCCAGTGTTGAGGATCAGCGTATTAGACATGTTGTTGCCTACCCTTACCACCTGGGGGCGGCCCGTCAGGAAGTCCAGGATCCAGTTGGAGAGGGAGGTGATTAGTCCCAGGGTCCTTAGCTTATTGATGAGCTTTGAGGGCACTATGGTGTTGAAAGCTGAGCTGTAGTCAATTAACAGCATTCTCACATAGGTGTTCCTTTTGTACGGGTGAGGAAAGGACAGTGTGGAGTGCAATTGAGATTGCGTCATCTGTGGATCTTTTGGAGCGGTATGTGAATTGGAGTGGGTCTAGGGTTTCCGGGAGGATGCTTTTGATGTGAGCCATGACCAGCCTTTCAAAGCACTTCATGGCTACCGACATGAGTGCTACGGGGCGGTAATCATTTAGGCAGGTTATCTTCGCTTCCTTGGGCACATGGACTATGCTGGTCTGCTTGAAACATGTAGGTATTACAGACTCGGTCAGGGAGAGGTTGAAAATGTCACTGAAGACACTTGCCAGTTGAACGCGCATGCTTTGAGTACAGGTCCTGGTAATCCGTCTGGCCCCGTGGCTTTGTGAATGTTGACCTGTTTAAAGATCTTGCTCACATCGGCTACCTAGAGCGTTATCACACAGTCTTCCAGAACAGCTGGTGCTCTCATGCATGCTTCAGTGTTGCTTGCCTCGAAGCGAGCGTAAAAGGCATTTCGCTCGCTGGTAGGCTCGCATCACTGGGCAACTCGCAGCTGGGTTTCCCTTTGTAGTCCATAATAGTTTTCAAGCCCTGCCACATCCAACGAGCGTCAAAGCCAGTGTAGTAGGATTCAATCTTAATCCTGTATTGACGCTTTGCCTGAGGGCATAGAGGGATTTCTTATAAGCATCCGGATTAGTGTCCCGCTCCTTGAAAGCGGCAGCTCTAGCCTTTAGCTTGATGCGGATGTTGCCTATAATCCATGGCTTCTGGTTGGGATATGTACGTACGGTTACTGTGGGGTAGACGTCGTCGATGCACTTATTGATGAAGCCGATGACTGAGGTGGTATACTCCTCAATGCCATTTGATGAATCCCGGAACATATTCCAGTCTGTGCTAGCAAAACAGTCCTGTAGCGTAGCATCCATGTCATCTGACCACTTCCGTATTGAGCGAGTCACTGGTACTTCCTGCTTTAGTTTTTGCTTGTAAGCAGGAATCAGAAAGCTTGAATTATGGTCAGATTCGCCAAATTGAGGTCGGGGGAGAGCTTTGTATGCATCTCTGTGTGTGGAGTGAAGGTGGTCTAGAGTTTTTTTCCTCTGGTTGCACATGTGACATGCTGGTAGAAATGAAGTAAAACTGATTTAAGTTTGCCTGCATTAAAGTCTCCGGCCACTAGGAGCGCCGCTTCTGGATGAGCATTTTCTTGTTTGCTTATGGCCTTATACACCTGGTTGAGTGCGTCTTAGTGCCAGCATCAGTTTGTGGTGGTAAATAGACGGCTAAAAATAATATAGATGAGAAGTCTCTTCTTAGATAGTGTGGTCTACAGCTTATCATAAGGTACTCTACCTCAGGCGAGCAATACCTAGAGACATCTTTAATATTAGACATCGTGCACCAGCTGTTATTGACAAATAGACACACTCCCCCGCCCCTCGTCTTACCAGACGTAGCTTCTCTGTCCTGCCGGTACATGGAAAATCCCTCCAGCTCTATATTATCTGTGTCGTCGTTCAGCCACGGCTCTGTGAAACATAAGATATTGCAGTTTTTAATGTCCCGTTGATAGGATAATCTTGATTGTAGGTTATCCATTTCTTTTCCAATGATTGCACGTTGGCCAATAGAACGGATGGCAGTGGAAGTTTACTCACTCGCCAATGAATTCTCAGAAGGCAGCCCGACCTCCGCCCCCTTTTTTCCGTGCTGTGTCAAGATCAGAGGTCATATGTGGGAGGTTAGCTCCAGGTACTAACACAGGGAAGTTAGTTTTACTGCAGAAAAGTTGGCGAGAGCCTGGGACTTTACGTAGTACACATTGCCTTTATATCTGAAGCACTACGTGGCAGAAGCATATTAAAGATATGTACGATATCCACCCCGGTATGCTTCTATTGTATTCGATTTTTTGAATTTCTTGGTGGTTGGACGTACAACACTCTGTACAACACTGGCCCAGTCTGATACTATTGTTTTGATTTCCCTTATGGATCTTCTTCCTGTATCTGTCACTGTCTTCCTCTCCAGTTTGTGTCCCAGCCAAACTGCCAGCAGCTCCTGGCCACCCTGTGGTACGACGGTTTCCCGGGGTGGCGCAGACGCCACTGGGCGGTCAAGCTGGTCACCTGCTTTACCATCGGCCTGCTCTTCCCCATCTTCTCCCTGGTCTACCTGCTGGCCCCCAGGAGTGCCCTGGGCCTCTTCATCAAGAAGCCCTTCATCAAGTTCATCTGCCACACAGCCTCCTACCTGACTTTCCTTTTCCTCCTCCTCCTGGCCTCCCAGCGCATTGTGAGAACAGACCTGCACGTCCAGGGCCCACCGCCCACCGTGGTGGAGTGGATGATCCTTCCCTGGGTGCTGGGTGAGCAGAGGGATGGGGTGGGGGGCGAAAAGGTGACTGGGGAGAGCTAACTTTATCATTAGAAACCACTCTAACAGGTTCTAATGTGTAATTGGGTGGATATTGAGAAATGCAATGCTGAATTTTGCTGCAGTTAATCTGTTTCTGATTTGGACTAGTTATACGTTTACACTGTAAAACTATTGTGACAGGTGCCATTAATTGCAGTGTGCAATGTCACATGCCTTACTGACTGACACCTGTCTGCCCTTAAGGCTTTATCTGGGCTGAGATAAAGGAGATGTGGGACGGCGGTTTCACTGAGTACGTCCATGACTGGTGGAACCTGATGGACTTTGCTATGAACTCTCTCTACTTGGCCACTATCTCACTGAAACTAGTTGCTTACTTCAAGGTACGTGTATTTTTTCAAGATGAGTTGATGCTATTGTGAGGGTTAAGAAATTCCTGTCTATTTATTCTTGCCAACATACACATTCCAACATAACCGTGGCCTTCTGACATGTAGCTAACAGTACTCTCTCTGCCTCTCTCTTGTCTCCACAACAGTAACACAGCTCTCTCTCTCTCTCTCGTCTCCATAACAGTACAACAGCTCTCTCTCTCTCTCTTTCTCTCTCTCTCTCTCTCTCGTCTCCACAACAGTACAACAGCTCTCTCTCTTTCTCTCTCTCTCTCTCGTCTCCACAACAGTACAACAGCTCTCTCTCTCTCTCTCTCTTTCTCTCTCTCTCTCTCGTCTCCACAACAGTACAACAGCTCTCTCTCTCTCTCTTTCTCTCTCTCTCGTCTCCACAACAGTACAACAGCTCTCTCTCTTTCTCTCTCTCTCTCTCTCGTCTCCACAACAGTACAACAGCTCTCTCTCTCTCTCTCTCTCTCTCTCTCTCTCTCTCTACAACAGTACAACAGCTCTCTCTCTCTCTCTCTCTCTCTCTCTCTCTCTCTCTCTCTCTCTCTCTCTCTCTCTCTCTCTCTCTCATCTCCACAACAGTACAACAGCTCTCTCTCTCTCTCTCTTGTCTCCACAACAATACAACAGCTCTCTCTCTCTCTCTCTCGTCTCCACAACAGTACAACAGCTCTCTCTCTTTCTCTCTCTCGCTCTCTCGTCTCCACAACAGTACAACAGCTCTCTCTCTCTCTCTCTCTCTCTCTCTCTCTCTCTCTCTCTCTCTCTCTCTCTCTCTCTCTCTCTCTCTCTCTCTCTCTCTCTCTCTCTCTCTCTCTCTCTCTCTCTCTCTCTCGTCTCCACAACAGTACAACAGCTCTCTCTCTCTCTCTCTCTCTCTCTCTCTCTCTATCTTGTCTCCACAACAGTACAACAGCTCTCAATCTCTCTCGCTCTCTCTTGTCTCCACAACAGTACAGCAGCTCTCTTTCTCTTTTGTCTCCACAACAATACAACAGCTCTCTCTCTCTCTCGTCTCCATAACAGTACAACAGCTCTCTCTCTCTCTTGTCTCCACAACAATACAACAGCTCTCTCTCTCTCTCGTCTCTATAACAGTACAACAGCTCTCTCTCTCTCTTGTCTCCATAACAGTACAACAGCTCTCGGCCGCGGGAGGAATGGGAGATGTGGCACCCAACGCTGATAGCCGAGGCCCTGTTTGCTATCGCCAACATCTTCAGCTCCCTGCGCCTCATCTCCCTGTTCACAGCCAACTCCCACCTGGGACCTCTGCAGATCTCCCTGGGACGCATGCTGCTGGACATCCTCAAGTTCCTCTTCATCTACTGCCTGGTGCTGCTAGCCTTCGCCAACGGGCTCAACCAGCTGTACTTCTACTACGAGACCAAGGCCTCGGACGAGCCCAACAACTGCAAGGGCATCCGCTGTGAGAAGCAGAACAACGCCTTCTCTACGTGAGTTATCTGAGACCCTTTATCCTGGGGATATGAGAACGGAGAAAGACAAATACTGTGTAATGACAAAAAAGAGGGCTTTGGATAAACAGAAAGAAGGGTGTATAAAGAGATGGACGGGACCTGTACATTCTGAGACAAGGAAGGGAGTGGAGAAGTAGAAGGAGGGTAGAGGGAGGAGGCTGGAGGGAGGGTAGAGGGAGGAGGGAGGGGGTAGAGGGAGGAGGGTAGAGGGAGGAGGGAGGAGGGTAGAGGGTAGAGGGAGGAGGGTAGAGGGAGGATGGTAGAGGGAGGAGGGTAGAGGTAGAGGGAGGAGGGTAGAGGGAGGAGGAAGGAGGGTAGAGGGAGGAGGGTAGAGGGAGGAGGGTAGAGGGAGGAGGGTAAAGTGAGGAGGGTAGAGGGAGGAGGGTAGAGGAAGGAGGGTAGAGGAAGGAGGGTAGAGGAAGGGGGTAGAGGAAGGAGGGTAGAGGGAGGAGGGTAGAGGGAGGAGGGTAGAGGGAGGAGGGTAGAGGAAGGAGGGTAGAGGAAGGAGGGTAGAGGGAGGAGGGTAGAGGGAGGAGGGTAGAGGAAGGAGGGTAGAGGGAGGAGGGTAGAGGAAGGAGGGTAGAGGGAGGAGGGTAGAGGAAGGAGGGTAGAGGGAGGAGGGTAGAGGGAGGAGGGTAGAGGGAGGAGGGTAGAGGAAGGAGGGTAGAGGGAGGAGGGTAGAGGGAGGAGGGTAGAGGAAGGAGGGTAGAGGGAGGAGGGTAGAGGAAGGAGGGTAGAGGGAGGAGGGTAGAGGAAGGAGGGTAGAGGGAGGAGGGTAGAGGAAGGAGGGTAGAGGGAGGAGGGTAGAGGAAGGAGGGTAGAGGGAGGAGGGTAGAGGGAGGAGGGTAGAGGGAGGAGGGTAGAGGAAGGAGGGTAGAGGGAGGAGGGTAGAGGGAGGAGGGTAGAGGAAGGAGGGTAGAGGGAGGAGGGTAGAGGGAGGAGGGTAGAGGGAGGAAGGTAGAGGGAGGAGGGTAGAGGAATGAGGGTAGAGGGAGGAGGGTAGAGGAAGGAGGGTAGAGGAAGGAGGGTAGAGGGAGGAGGGTAGAGGGAGGAGGGTAGAGGAAGGAGGGTAGAGGGAGGAGGGTAGAGGGAGGAGGGTAGAGGAAGGAGCTTGAAATAAATTGAGAGAGGAGGAGAATATGAAGAGATGTAAATAGACAGAACTGTTTGGGAAGAGGAGCAGGAAGAGGGTGGCAGGTAGAAAACAGGGTCTTATACTCCAATACCTATTACAATAGAAAAGCCCTTTTCATTTGTCCCGATGTTTCACAGAGAAACTTACAGTATACACATAATCCTCTCCCTCTCCCGTAATGAATAAAATATATTGCAGTGCACTAAATCTCATTTGCTTCCTCCAGCCCCTGAGTCATTCTGGAGAATGAGCAGTTTGTATCTCTCGCCTCCATCTGTTTTTGGAGGTTTTAGTGGTTCATTGAGTTACTGTAATGCAAAATATCAGTTTAGGATTCAAAGGCTTCTGCTGTCTGGATTTCTAATCCTTGCTCTTTGTTGGCAACCCTGCATTTGCAGCTTACAGGACTATGGTAATCGTTTCTGGCTCATCAAAGTCCAAATAAAGGGTTTTGTAGAAAAACACAAAACTCAAAGAAAGTCTCCCTCTGTCTCTGTATCGTGTTCTTTCCCAGGCTGTTTGAGACGCTGCAGTCCCTGTTCTGGTCGATATTCGGCCTGCTCAACCTGTACGTGACCAACGTGAAGGCACGCCATGAGTTCACAGAGTTTGTGGGAGCCACCATGTTCGGTACCTACAACGTTATCTCCCTGGTGGTGCTGCTCAACATGCTCATCGCCATGATGAATAACTCCTATCAGCTCATCGCTGTGAGTCAGACACACACACACACACACACACACAGCTGTCTGCTAGCTCCTGTATGACGGGAACTCACATCCCACTGGTTACACACTGGTTGAATCAGCGTTGTTTCCACGTCATTTCAATTCAATTACGTTGAACCAACGTGGAATAGACATTGAATTGACGCCCAGTGGGATGGCCATCTTTTTTTGTGGAGTTCTTGCTGGTGCGTATGGGTAAAAACGAATAATGATCACTGCTTCTGCTGCATGCTGAGCATGCGTGCCTTGCAGTTGATCTCCAGAAGTTATGCAAGGCGTCTCTCACTCTCTGCAGGAATAAGAACTGGATGAGTAATTGTCATAAAATATATTGTAGATCATGAAGGTTTTATTGAAGGTGATAGTTTTTACCTCAGAGAGTCTGTATTTTTCTGGTGCTGCATCACACAGAGACATATTATTATCCTTTATTTTCCTCCATGTAACCTTTCTGCCAGAGCTTTATGTAAGACGAGGATAGAGGCCTTCCGCCCATGTATCACTCTCCCTGGGAGCTGTGGGAAAAAACCTAAGTACACAACACACACACAGGTCCTTTGATCAACCAACCAAACCCTCACCCCTCCACTCAGACAACAGCTCATTGCCTGAGGCACATCTATGGAAGGGGAGACAGGATGTAACTACAGGATGAGGAAACAAGTATTTTTGTCCTGCTATTAAGTGGGTTGTCATCACTCTCAGTGATAATTATGGTGACTGAATAGGATTTAAGAGTTTCAATTCTGCTAGTGAATATTCAACCTCCTTTAACTTCTCTAGGATAGGGGGCAGCATTTTCACTTTGGATGAATAGCGTGCCCAGAGTGAACTGCCTCCTACTCTGTCCCAGATGCTAATATATGCATATTATTATTACTATTAGATATAAAACACTCTGAAGTTTCTAAAACTGTTTGAATGATGTCTGTGAGTATAACAGAACTCATATGGCAGGCAAAAACCTGAGGAAAAATCCAAACAGGAAGTGAGAATTCTGAGGCTGGTTGATTTTCAACTCATCGCCTATTCAAATCCCAGTAAGATATGGATCTGTTTGCACTTCCTACGCCTTCCACTAGATGTCAACAGTCTGTAGAACGTTGAATGAAGCCTCTACTGTGATGTGGGGCTGGATGGGAGGTGTTTCAGTCAGTGGTCTGGCAGAGAGCCAGTTCCTGGTCAGGCGCATTCCACATGATATCGCCTTGCGTTCCATTACTTCTGTAGACACAAAGGAATTCTCCGGTTGGACTGTTATTGAATATTTATGATAACAACATCCTGAAGATTGATTCTCTACTTAGTTTGACAAGTTTATTCGACCTGTAATATAACTTTTTTAAGTTTTCGTCCGACGTTATGCGGGACCTGCGCGAGCGTTTGGACATGTGTACTAAACGTGCTAGCAAAAGTAGCTACTTGGACATAATTAATGGACATTATCGAACAATACAACAATTTATTGTGGAAGTAGGATTCCTGGGAGTGCATTCTGATGAAGATCATCAAAAGGTAAGGGAATATGTATGATGTAATTTTGTATTTCTGTTGACTCCAACATGGCGGAGAAATGTTGTTTATATTTGAGCGCCGTCTCAGATTATTGCATGGTTTGCTTTTTCCGTACATTTTTTTAAAAATCTGACACAGCGGTTGCATTACGAACAAGTGTATCTTTAATTCTATGTAAAACATGTATCTTTCATCAAAGTTTTGATGAGTATTTCTGTTATTTGATGTGGCTCGCTGCAATTTCTCCAGATATTTTGGAGGCATTTCTGAACATAGCGCCAATGTAAACTGAGATTTGTGGATATACATATGCACATTATCGAACAAAACATACATGTATTGTGTAACATGAAGTCCTATGAGTGTCATCTGATGAAGATCATCAAAGGTTAGTGATTCATTTTATCTCTATTTCTGCATTTTGTGACTCCTATCTTTGGCTGGGAAAATGGCTGTGTTTTTCTGTGGCTATGTACTGACCTAACATAATCGTTTGGTGTGCTTTCGCCGTAAATCCTTTTTGAAATCAGACACGTTGGCTGGATTCACAACATGTGTAGCTTTAATTTGGTGTCTTTCATGTGTGATTTCATGAAAGATTGATATTTATAGTAATATATTTGAATTTGGCTCGCTACATTTTTACTGGCTTTTGGCCAAGTGGGACGTTAGCGTCCCACATACCCTAGAGAGGTTAATATCTAAATGCCCTTGCACAGGACCATGCGGACATTGAATGGAAGTTTGCCCGCACCAAGCTGTGGATGAGTTATTTTGACGAGGGAGGAACTCTCCCGCCGCCCTTCAACATTGTCCCCAGCCCCAAGTCAGTGTGGTACCTGTGTGTGTGGACGTACAACCGCCTGTGTGGACGGGACCAGCCCAGCCCTGACGACCCGAGGAAACACGAGAACTTAAAGGAGTTCACGGTAAAACATTTACAAACCTGTACAGTCAACATAGTATACAGTGTACACACGTTCACTACATTTCACCAGGCAGTTTCCTTTTGCTGTGTCATATCAGAGAAGGATGTTCATGTTCACTCTCTTTCATGTGATTGGTTTAGTACACGTCATTGTCCTGTTCTTCTATTTCCATATAATAACCAAACAGGATCCTTGCCTGTAAATGTCATGGAAAGCTTTAGAACAGTGTTGGGGCTATCAGTGTTTGGCCCAGCTGGGATGTTACTGAGCTGTATATGGGCTGTATATCCTGGTTGTCCAGCTTCCAGCTGAAGTGAGCAGACACATGTTGCCAAGCAACCCTGCCTCATGCTCCCAATTCCCTGGACGTTTCCCATTCAGCTGAACTTCTCTCCTCTGCCAGCAGCAATCGCCCGTTCTACTGTTCTACTGCTCTACTCCACACTCCTGCTAAAATACAGGCACATTGCTTTCAACCACTCAACAAACACATGTATAGGGATATAAGATTGTATAATAAGGCATATGCACCCTTTAGAAAATATAGCGGAACAAAAGACAGAAATGATCCGTGTATGGGTGCATCTAACTGTACAGATTAGAATAAGCCATGAAATACATTTAAAACTGTGGTGGTCATTTAATTATGTCATGACATGTCTTTTTCATTGCTCTAAAATATATAAATTGTGCAATTTGAGCCCACTTCATATTAATGCAAACCTTTCCTACTGCTGATTATGAAGGTAATGCATATATATGTACTGTGCATTTGGAAAGTATTCAGACCCCTTGACTTTTTCCATATTTTGTTACGTTACAGGCTTATTCTAAAATGGATGAAATTCGTTTTTAGTTTTAGTTCAGGTGCATTCTGTTTCCATTGATCATCCTTGAGATGTTTCTACAACTTGATTGGAGTTCACCTGTGGTAAATTCAATTGATTGGACATGATTTAGAAAGGCACACCTGTCTATATAAGGACCCACTGTTGACAGTGCATGTCAGAGCAAAAGCCACAACATGAGGTCAAAAGGAATTGTCCGTAGAGCTTTGAGACAGGATTGTGTCGAGGCACAGATCTGGGGAAGGGTACCAAAAAATGTCTGCAGCATTGAAGGTCCCCAAGAACACAGTGGCCTCCATCATTCTTAAATAGAAGAAGTTTGGAACCACTAAGACTCTTCCTAGACTTGGCCACCCGGCCAAACTGAGCAATTGGTGGAGAAGGGCCTTGGTCAGGGAGGTGACGAAGAACCCGATGGTCACTCTGACAAAGCTCCAGAGTTCCTCTGTGGAGATGGAAGAACCTTCCAGAAGGACAACCATCTCTGCAGCACTCCACCGATCAAGCCTTTATGGAAGCCACTCCTCAGTATAAGGCACATGTATCAAGGCACAAGGCGAGACCCAGATGCAGACACAGGAGGCAGATGGTTAGAGTCTGACAATGTTTAATAATCCAAAGGGGTAGGCAAGAGAATGGTCATGGACAGGCAAAAAGGTCAAAACCAGATCAGAGTCCAGGAGGTACAGAGTGGCAGACAGGCTCGTGGTCAAGGCAGGCAGAATGCAGGCATAGAGTCCAGAAACAGGCAAGGGTCAAAACCAGGAGGACTAGAAAAAGGAGAATAGCAAAAGGAGTATGGGAAAACACGCTGGTTGACTTGCTTAACGAAACAAGACGAACTGGCACAGAGAGACAGGAAACACAGGGATAAATACACTGTGGAAAATAAGCGACACCTGGAGGGGGTGGAAACAATAACAAGGACAGGTGAAACAGATCAGGGCGTGACAACATGACAGCACGCTTGTAGTTTGCCAAAAGGCACCTAAAGACTCTCAGACCATGAGGAACAAGATTCTCTGGTCTGATGAAACCAAGATTGAACCCTTTGGCCTGAATGCCAGGTGTCACGTCTGGAGGAAACCTGGCACCATCCCTACTGTGAAGCATGGTGGTGGCCGCATCATGCTGTGGGGATGTTTTTCAGCGGAAGGGACTGGGAGACTAGTCAGGATCGAGGGAAAGATGAACGGAGCAAAGTACAGAGAGATCCTTGAAGAAACCTGC
This sequence comes from Salvelinus namaycush, assembly GCF_016432855.1. Classification (NCBI taxonomy): domain Eukaryota; kingdom Metazoa; phylum Chordata; class Actinopteri; order Salmoniformes; family Salmonidae; genus Salvelinus; species Salvelinus namaycush. Next base: position 31,325,237 of record NC_052332.1, on the reverse strand, counting down.
TCCAGAGTGGTCAGGACCTCAGACTGGGGCGAAGGATCACCTTTCAACAGGACAACAACCCTAAGCACACAGCCAAGACAACGCAGGAGTGGCTTTGAGACAAGTCTCTGAATATCCTTGAGTGGCCCTGCCAGAGCCCGGACTTGAACCCGATCGAACATCTCTGGAGAGACCTGAAAATAACTGTGCAGCGACGCTCCCCATCCAACCTGACAGAGCTTGACAGGAGCTGCAGAGAAGAATGGGAGTAACTCCCCAAATACAGATGTGCCAAGCTTGTAGCGTCATACCAAAGAGGACTCGAAGCTGTAATCACTGTCAAAGGTGCTTCAACAAAGTATTGAGTAAAGGGTCTGTATACTTATGTAAATGTGATATTTGTTTTTTATTTGTAATACATTTGCAGTAATGTCTAAAAACCTGTTTTTGCTTCGTCGTTATGGGTTATTGTGTGTAGATTGACGAGGGGGAAAACACTATTTAATCCATTTTAGAATAAGGCTGTAATGTAACAAAATATGGAAAAAGTCAAGGTATCTGAATACTTTCCTAATGCTCTGTATGTACACTGCTCAAAAAAATAAAGGGAACACTAAAATAACACATCCTAGATCTGAATGAATGAAATATTCTTATTAATAAATACTTTTTTCTTTACATAGTTGAATGTGCTGACAACAAAATCACACAAAAATTATCAATGGAAATCAAATTTATCAACCCATGGAGGTCTGGATTTGGAGTCACACTCAAAATTAAAGTGGAAAACCACACTACAGGCTGATCCAACTTTGATGTAATGTCCTTAAAACAAGTCAAAATGAGGCTCAGTAGTGTGTGTGGCCTCCACGTGCCTGTATGACCTCCCTACAACGCCTGGGCATGCTCCTGATGAGGTGGCGGATGGTCTCCTGAGGGATCTCCTCCCAGACCTGGACTAAAGCATCCGCCAACTCCTGGACAGTCTGTGGTGCAACGTGGAGTTGGTGGATGGAGCGAGACATGATGTCCCAGATGTGCTCAATTGGATTCAGGTCTGGGGAACGGGCGGGCCAGTCCATAGCATCAATGCCTTCCTCTTGCAGGAACTGCTGACACACTCCAGCCACATGAGGTCTAGCATTGTCTTGCATTAGGAGGAACCCAGGGCTAACCGCACCAGCATATGGTCTCACAAGGGGTCTGAGGATCTCATCTCGGTACCTAATGGCAGTCAGGCTACCTCTGGCGAGCCCATGGAGGGCTGTGCGGCCCCCCAAAGAAATGCCACCCCACACCATGACTGACCCACCGCCAAACCGGTCATGCTGGAGGATGTTGCAGGCAGCAGAACGTTCTCCACGGCGTCTCCAGACTGTCACATGTGCTCAGTGTGAACCTGCTTTCATCTGTGAAGAGCACAGGGCGCCAGTGGCGAATTTGCCAATCTTGGTGTTCTCTGGCAAATGCCAAACGTCCTGCACGGTGTTGGGCTGTAAGCACAACCCCCACCTGTGGACGCCGGGCCCTCATGGAGTCTGTTTCTGACCGTTTGAGCAGACACATGCACATTTGTGGCCTGCTGGAGGTCATTTTGCAGGGCTCTGGCAGTGCTCCACCTGCTCCTCATTGCACAAAGGCGGAGGTAGCGGTCCTGCTGCTGGGTTATTGCCCTCCTACGGCCTCCTCCACGTCTCCTGATGTACTGGCCTGTCTCCTGGTAGCGCCTCCATGCTCTGGACACTACGCTGACAGGAACAGCAAACCTTCTTGCCACAGCACGCATTGATGTGTCATCCTGGATGAGCTGCACTACCTGAGCCACTTGTGTGGGTTGTAGACTCCGTCTCATGCTACCACTAGAGTGAAAGCACCGCCAGCATTCAAAAGTGACCAAAACATCAGCCAGGAAGCATAGGAACTGAGAAGTGGTCTGTGGTCACCACCTGCAGAACCACTCCTTTATTGGGGGTGTCTTGCTAATTGCCTATAATTTCCACCTGTTGTCTATTCCATTTGCACAACAGCATGTGAAATGTATTGTCAATCAGTGTTGCTTCCTAAGTGGACAGTTTGATTTCACAGAAGTGTGATTGACTTGGAGTTACATTGTGTTGTTTAAGTGTTCCCTTTATTTTTTTGAGCAGTGTATATAAATTCCTTAGGTCTTTAATCACTGTTCAGAACTTGTGTATTTAAGTCACTCTCCCAGTACAACTGTAACATGCAGCAGCAGAGAGACCTGTATAGTGATACTGATATATCCGTACTGTTGATAGAAATTCTGCATAACAACAAAAGTCATTTGATTCTTCTGCTTTTCATGTGGTTCTAGGAGCGTCATGCTGACAACCTGATTCAGAACCAGCACTATCAGGTAACCGTCTGCTATCATAACAACCATGGACAAGAGTGTTTGCACATCTCTCACAAACACCTCTTATTGAGCCAGATCCCTGACATTAATATAATGTACCAAACATTTGTGCTGCACATGTTTATTAGAATCTATTACACTGTTGAACATGTAGCAGAGTTGGACACAGAATCTATTACACTGTTGAACATGTAGCAGAGTTGGACACAGAATCTATTACACTGTTGAACATGTAACAGAGTTGGACACAGAATCTATTACACTGTTGAACATGTAACAGAGTGGGACACAGAATCTATTACACTGTTGAACATGTAACAGAGTGGGACACAGAATCTATTACACTGTTGAACATGTAGCAGAGTGGGACACAGAATCTATTACACTGTTGAACATGTAGCAGAGTGGGACACAGAATCTATTACACTGTTGAACATGTAGCAGAGTTGGACACAGAATCTATTACACTGTTGAACATGTAGCAGAGTGGGACACAGAATCTATTACACTGTTGAACATGTAGCAGAGTGGGACACAGAATCTATTACACTGTTGAACATGTAGCAGAGTGGGACACAGAATCTATTACACTGTTGAACATGTAGCAGAGTGGGACACAGAATCTATTACACTGTTGAACATGTAGCAGAGTGGGACACAGAATCTATTACACTGTTGACCGTGTAGCAGAGTGGGAGACATAATCTATTACACTGTTGAACATGTAGCAGAGTGGGAGACAGAATCTACTACACTGTTGAACATGTAGCAGAGTGGGACACAGAATATATTACACTGTTGAACATGTAGCAGAGTGGGACACAGAATCTATTACACTGTTGAACATGTAGCAGAGTGGGACACAGAATCTATTACACTGTTGAACATGTAGCAGAGTGGGACACAGAATCTATTACACTGTTGAACATGTAGCAGAGTGGGACACATAATCTATTACACTGTTGAACATGTAGCAGAGTGGGACACAGAATCTATTACACTGTTGAACATGTAGCAGAGTGGGACACAGAATCTATTACACTGTTGAACATGTAACAGAGTGGGACACAGAATCTATTACACTGTTGAACATGTAGCAGAGTGGGACACAGAATCTATTACACTGTTGAACATGTAGCAGAGTGGGACACAGAATCTATTACACTGTTGAACATGTAGCAGAGTGGGACACAGAATCTATTACACTGTTGAACATGTAACAGAGTGGGACACAGAATCTATTACACTGTTGAACATGTAGCAGAGTGGGACACAGAATCTATTACACTGTTGAACATGTAGCAGAGTGGGACACAGAATCTATTACACTGTTGAACATGTAACAGAGTGGGACACAGAATCTATTACACTGTTGAACATGTAGCAGAGTGGGACACAGAATCTATTACACTGTTGAACATGTAGCAGAGTGGGACACAGAATCTATTACACTGTTGACCGTGTAGCAGAGTGGGAGACAGAATCTATTACACTGTTGAACATGTAGCAGAGTGGGACACAGAATCTATTACACTGTTGAACATGTAGCAGAGTGGGACACAGAATATATTACACTGTTGAACATGTAACAGAGTGGGACACAGAATATATTACACTGTTGAACATGTAGCAGAGTGGGACACAGAATCTATTACACTGTTGAACATGTAACAGAGTTGGAGACAGAATATATTACACTGTTGAACATGTAGCAGAGTGGGACACAGAATCTATTACACTGTTGAACATGTAGCAGAGTGGGACACAGAATCTATTACACTGTTGAACATGTAACAGAGTGGGACACAGAATCTATTACACTGTTGAACATGTAGCAGAGTGGGACACAGAATCTATTACACTGTTGAACATGTAACAGAGTGGGACACAGAATCTATTACACTGTTGAACATGTAACAGAGTGGGACACAGAATCTATTACACTGTTGAACATGTAGCAGAGTGGGACACAGAATCTATTACACTGTTGAACATGTAGCAGAGTGGGACACAGAATCTATTACACTGTTGAACATGTAGCAGAGTGGGACACAGAATCTATTACACTGTTGAACATGTAACAGAGTGGGACACAGAATCTATTACACTGTTGAACATGTAGCAGAGTGGGACACAGAATCTATTACACTGTTGAACATGTAACAGAGTGGGACACAGAATCTATTACACTGTTGAACATGTAGCAGAGTGGGACACAGAATCTATTACACTGTTGAACATGTAACAGAGTGGGACACAGAATCTATTACACTGTTGAACATGTAACAGAGTGGGACACAGAATCTATTACACTGTTGAACATGTAACAGAGTGGGACACAGAATCTATTACACTGTTGAACATGTAGCAGAGTGGGACACAGAATCTATTACACTGTTGAACATGTAGCAGAGTGGGACACAGAATCTATTACACTGTTGAACATGTAGCAGAGTGGGACACAGAATCTATTACACTGTTGAACATGTAGCAGAGTGGGACACAGAATCTATTACACTGTTGAACATGTAGCAGAGTGGGACACAGAATCTATTACACTGTTGGCCGTGTAGCAGAGTGGGACACAGAATCTATTACACTGTTGAACATGTAGCAGAGTGGGACACAGAATCTACTACACTGTTGAACATGTAGCAGAGTGGGACACAGAATATATTACACTGTTGAACATGTAGCAGAGTGGGACACAGAATCTATTACACTGTTGACCATGTAGCAGAGTGGGACACAGAATCTATTACACTGTTGACCATGTAGCAGAGTGGGACACAGAATCTATTACACTGTTGAACATGTAGCAGAGTGGGACACAGAATCTATTACACTGTTGACCATGTAGCAGAGTTGGAGACAGAATCTATTACACTGTTGAACATGTAGCAGAGTGGGACACAGAATCTATTACACTGTTGAACATGTAGCAGAGTGGGACACAGAATCTATTACACTGTTGAACATGTAGCAGAGTTGGACACATAATCTATTACACTGTTGACCATGTAGCAGAGTTGGAGACAGAATCTATTACACTGTTGAACATGTAGCAGAGTGGGACACAGCATCTATTACACTGTTGAACATGTAGCAGAGTGGGAGACAGAATCTATTACACTGTTGAACATGTAGCAGAGTGAGACACAGAATCTATTACACTGTTGAACATGTAGCAGAGTGGGACACAGAATCTATTACACTGTTGAACATGTAGCAGAGTGGGACACAGAATCTATTACACTGTTGAACATGTAACAGAGTGGGACACAGAATCTATTACACTGTTGAACATGTAACAGAGTGGGAGACAGAATCTATTACACTGTTGAACATGTAGCAGAGTGGGACACAGAATCTATTACACTGTTGAACATGTAACAGAGTGGGACACAGAATCTATTACACTGTTGAACATGTAGCAGAGTGGGACACAGAATCTATTACACTGTTGAACATGTAGCAGAGTGGGACACAGAATCTATTACACTGTTGAACATGTAGCAGAGTGGGACACAGAATCTATTACACTGTTGACCGTGTAGCAGAGTGGGAGACAGAATCTATTACACTGTTGAACATGTAGCAGAGTGGGACACAGAATCTATTACACTGTTGAACATGTAGCAGAGTGGGACACAGAATCTATTACACTGTTGAACATGTAGCAGAGTGGGACACAGAATCTATTACACTGTTGAACAGTGTAGCAGAGTGGGACACAGAATCTATTACACTGTTGAACATGTAGCAGAGTGGGACACAGAATCTATTACACTGTTGAACATGTAGCAGAGTGGGACACAGAATCTATTACACTGTTGAACATGTAGCAGAGTGGGACACAGAATCTATTACACTGTTGAACATGTAGCAGAGTGGGACACAGAATCTATTACACTGTTGAACATGTAGCAGAGTGGGACACAGAATCTATTACACTGTTGAACATGTAGCAGAGTGGGACACAGAATCTATTACACTGTTGAACATGTAACAGAGTGGGACACAGAATCTATTACACTGTTGAACATGTAGCAGAGTGGGACACAGAATCTATTACACTGTTGAACATGTAGCAGAGTGGGACACAGAATCTATTACACTGTTGAACATGTAACAGAGTGGGACACAGAATCTATTACACTGTTGAACATGTAGCAGAGTGGGACACAGAATCTATTACACTGTTGAACATGTAGCAGAGTGGGACACAGAATCTATTACACTGTTGAACATGTAGCAGAGTGGGACACAGAATCTATTACACTGTTGAACATGTAGCAGAGTGGGACACAGAATCTATTACACTGTTGAACATGTAGCAGAGTGGGACACAGAATCTATTACACTGTTGAACATGTAGCAGAGTGGGACACAGAATCTATTACACTGTTGAACATGTAGCAGAGTGGGACACAGAATCTATTACACTGTTGAACATGTAACAGAGTGGGACACAGAATCTATTACACTGTTGAACATGTAGCAGAGTGGGACACAGAATCTATTACACTGTTGAACATGTAGCAGAGTGGGACACAGAATCTATTACACTGTTGAACATGTAACAGAGTGGGACACAGAATCTATTACACTGTTGAACATGTAACAGAGTGGGACACAGAATCTATTACACTGTTGAACATGTAGCAGAGTGGGACACAGAATCTATTACACTGTTGAACATGTAGCAGAGTGGGACACAGAATCTATTACACTGTTGAACATGTAACAGAGTGGGACACAGAATCTATTACACTGTTGAACATGTAGCAGAGTGGGAGACAGAATATATTACACTGTTGAACATGTAGCAGAGTGAGACACAGAATCTATTACACTGTTGAACATGTAGCAGAGTGGGACACAGAATCTATTACACTGTTGAACATGTAACAGAGTGGGACACAGAATCTATTACACTGTTGAACATGTAACAGAGTGGGACACAGAATCTATTACACTGTTGAACATGTAGCAGAGTTGGAGACAGAATCTATTACACTGTTGAACATGTAACAGAGTGGGACACAGAATCTATTACACTGTTGAACATGTAGCAGAGTGGGACACAGAATCTATTACACTGTTGAACATGTAGCAGAGTGGGACACAGAATCTATTACACTGTTGAACATGTAGCAGAGTGGGACACAGAATCTATTACACTGTTGAACATGTAGCAGAGTGGGACACAGAATCTATTACACTGTTGACCGTGTAGCAGAGTGGGAGACAGAATCTATTACACTGTTGAACATGTAGCAGAGTGGGAGACAGAATCTACTACACTGTTGAACATGTAGCAGAGTGGGACACAGAATATATTACACTGTTGAACATGTAGCAGAGTGGGACACAGAATCTATTACACTGTTGAACATGTAGCAGAGTGGGACACAGAATCTATTACACTGTTGACCATGTAGCAGAGTGGGACACAGAATCTATTACACTGTTGAACATGTAGCAGAGTGGGACACAGAATCTATTACACTGTTGAACATGTAGCAGAGTTGGACACATAATCTATTACACTGTTGACCATGTAGCAGAGTTGGAGACAGAATCTATTACACTGTTGAACATGTAGCAGAGTGGGACACAGAATCTATTACACTGTTGAACATGTAGCAGAGTGGGACACAGAATCTATTACACTGTTGAACATGTAGCAGAGTGGGACACAGAATCTATTACACTGTTGAACATGTAGCAGAGTGGGAGACAGAATCTATTACACTGTTGAACATGTAGCAGAGTGGGACACAGAATCTATTACACTGTTGAACATGTAGCAGAGTGGGACACAGAATCTATTACACTGTTGAACATGTAGCAGAGTGGGACACAGAATCTATTACACTGTTGAACATGTAGCAGAGTGGGACACAGAATCTATTACACTGTTGAACATGTAGCAGAGTGGGACACAGAATCTATTACACTGTTGAACATGTAGCAGAGTGGGACACAGAATCTATTACACTGTTGAACATGTAGCAGAGTGGGAGACAGAATCTATTACACTGTTGAACATGTAGCAGAGTGGGAGACAGAATCTATTACACTGTTGAACATGTAGCAGAGTGGGACACAGAATCTATTACACTGTTGAACATGTAACAGAGTGGGACACAGAATCTATTACACTGTTGAACATGTAACAGAGTGGGACACAGAATCTATTACACTGTTGAACATGTAGCAGAGTGGGACACAGAATCTATTACACTGTTGAACATGTAACAGAGTGGGAGACAGAATCTATTACACTGTTGAACATGTAGCAGAGTGGGAGACAGAATCTATTACACTGTTGAACATGTAGCAGAGTGGGACACAGAATCTATTACACTGTTGAACATGTAACAGAGTGGGACACAGAATCTATTACACTGTTGAACATGTAACAGAGTGGGACACAGAATCTATTACACTGTTGAACATGTAGCAGAGTGGGACACAGAATCTATTACACTGTTGAACATGTAACAGAGTGGGACACAGAATCTATTACACTGTTGAACATGTAGCAGAGTGGGACACAGAATCTATTACACTGTTGAACATGTAACAGAGTGGGACACAGAATCTATTACACTGTTGAACATGTAGCAGAGTGGGACACAGAATCTATTACACTGTTGAACATGTAACAGAGTGGGACACAGAATCTATTACACTGTTGAACATGTAGCAGAGTGGGACACAGAATCTATTACACTGTTGAACATGTAACAGAGTGGGACACAGAATCTATTACACTGTTGAACATGTAGCAGAGTGGGACACAGAATCTATTACACTGTTGAACATGTAGCAGAGTGGGACACAGAATCTATTACACTGTTGAACATGTAGCAGAGTGGGACACAGAATCTATTACACTGTTGAACATGTAGCAGAGTGGGACACAGAATCTATTACACTGTTGAACATGTAACAGAGTGGGACACAGAATCTATTACACTGTTGAACATGTAGCAGAGTGGGACACAGAATCTATTACACTGTTGAACATGTAGCAGAGTGGGACACAGAATCTATTACACTGTTGAACATGTAGCAGAGTGGGACACAGAATCTATTACACTGTTGAACATGTAGCAGAGTGGGACACAGAATCTATTACACTGTTGAACATGTAGCAGAGTGGGACACAGAATCTATTACACTGTTGAACATGTAGCAGAGTGGGACACAGAATCTATTACACTGTTGAACATGTAGCAGAGTGGGACACAGAATCTATTACACTGTTGAACATGTAGCAGAGTGGGACACAGAATCTATTACACTGTTGAACATGTAGCAGAGTGGGACACAGAATCTATTACACTGTTGAACATGTAGCAGAGTGGGACACAGAATCTATTACACTGTTGAACATGTAGCAGAGTGGGACACAGAATCTATTACACTGTTGAACATGTAGCAGAGTGGGACACAGAATCTATTACACTGTTGAACATGTAGCAGAGTGGGACACAGAATCTATTACACTGTTGAACATGTAGCAGAGTGGGACACAGAATCTATTACACTGTTGAACATGTAGCAGAGTGGGACACAGAATCTATTACACTGTTGAACATGTAGCAGAGTGGGACACAGAATCTATTACACTGTTGAACATGTAGCAGAGTGGGACACAGAATCTATTACACTGTTGAACATGTAGCAGAGTGGGACACAGAATCTATTACACTGTTGAACATGTAGCAGAGTGGGACACAGAATCTATTACACTGTTGAACATGTAGCAGAGTGGGACACAGAATCTATTACACTGTTGAACATGTAGCAGAGTGGGACACAGAATCTATTACACTGTTGAACATGTAGCAGAGTGGGACACAGAATCTATTACACTGTTGAACATGTAGCAGAGTGGGACACAGAATCTATTACACTGTTGAACATGTAGCAGAGTGGGACACAGAATCTATTACACTGTTGAACATGTAACAGAGTGGGACACAGAATCTATTACACTGTTGAACATGTAGCAGAGTGGGACACAGAATCTATTACACTGTTGAACATGTAGCAGAGTGGGACACAGAATCTATTACACTGTTGAACATGTAGCAGAGTGGGACACAGAATCTATTACACTGTTGAACATGTAACAGAGTGGGACACAGAATCTATTACACTGTTGAACATGTAGCAGAGTGGGACACAGAATCTATTACACTGTTGAACATGTAGCAGAGTGGGACACAGAATCTATTACACTGTTGAACATGTAGCAGAGTGGGACACAGAATCTATTACACTGTTGAACATGTAGCAGAGTGGGACACAGAATCTATTACACTGTTGAACATGTAGCAGAGTGGGACACAGAATCTATTACACTGTTGAACATGTAGCAGAGTGGGACACAGAATCTATTACACTGTTGAACATGTAGCAGAGTGGGACACAGAATCTATTACACTGTTGAACATGTAGCAGAGTGGGACACAGAATCTATTACACTGTTGAACATGTAGCAGAGTGGGACACAGAATCTATTACACTGTTGAACATGTAGCAGAGTGGGACACAGAATCTATTACACTGTTGAACATGTAGCAGAGTGGGACACAGAATCTATTACACTGTTGAACATGTAGCAGAGTGGGACACAGAATCTATTACACTGTTGAACATGTAGCAGAGTGGGACACAGAATCTATTACACTGTTGAACATGTAGCAGAGTGGGACACAGAATCTATTACACTGTTGAACATGTAGCAGAGTGGGACACAGAATCTATTACACTGTTGAACATGTAGCAGAGTGGGACACAGAATCTATTACACTGTTGAACATGTAGCAGAGTGGGACACAGAATCTATTACACTGTTGAACATGTAGCAGAGTGGGACACAGAATCTATTACACTGTTGAACATGTAGCAGAGTGGGACACAGAATCTATTACACTGTTGAACATGTAGCAGAGTGGGACACAGAATCTATTACACTGTTGAACATGTAGCAGAGTGGGACACAGAATCTATTACACTGTTGAACATGTAACAGAGTGGGACACAGAATCTATTACACTGTTGAACATGTAGCAGAGTGGGACACAGAATCTATTACACTGTTGAACATGTAGCAGAGTGGGACACAGAATCTATTACACTGTTGAACATGTAGCAGAGTGGGACACAGAATCTATTACACTGTTGAACATGTAGCAGAGTGGGACACAGAATCTATTACACTGTTGAACATGTAGCAGAGTGGGACACAGAATCTATTACACTGTTGAACATGTAGCAGAGTGGGACACAGAATCTATTACACTGTTGAACATGTAGCAGAGTGGGACACAGAATCTATTACACTGTTGAACATGTAGCAGAGTGGGACACAGAATCTATTACACTGTTGAACATGTAGCAGAGTGGGACACAGAATCTATTACACTGTTGAACATGTAGCAGAGTGGGACACAGAATCTATTACACTGTTGAACATGTAGCAGAGTGGGACACAGAATCTATTACACTGTTGAACATGTAGCAGAGTGGGACACAGAATCTATTACACTGTTGAACATGTAGCAGAGTGGGACACAGAATCTATTACACTGTTGAACATGTAGCAGAGTGGGACACAGAATCTATTACACTGTTGAACATGTAGCAGAGTGGGACACAGAATCTATTACACTGTTGAACATGTAGCAGAGTGGGACACAGAATCTATTACACTGTTGAACATGTAGCAGAGTGGGACACAGAATCTATTACACTGTTGAACATGTAGCAGAGTGGGACACAGAATCTATTACACTGTTGAACATGTAGCAGAGTGGGACACAGAATCTATTACACTGTTGAACATGTAGCAGAGTGGGACACAGAATCTATTACACTGTTGAACATGTAGCAGAGTGGGACACAGAATCTATTACACTGTTGAACATGTAGCAGAGTGGGACACAGAATCTATTACACTGTTGAACATGTAGCAGAGTGGGACACAGAATCTATTACACTGTTGAACATGTAGCAGAGTGGGACACAGAATCTATTACACTGTTGAACATGTAGCAGAGTGGGACACAGAATCTATTACACTGTTGAACATGTAGCAGAGTGGGACACAGAATCTATTACACTGTTGAACATGTAGCAGAGTGGGACACAGAATCTATTACACTGTTGAACATGTAGCAGAGTGGGACACAGAATCTATTACACTGTTGAACATGTAGCAGAGTGGGACACAGAATCTATTACACTGTTGAACATGTAGCAGAGTGGGACACAGAATCTATTACACTGTTGAACATGTAGCAGAGTGGGACACAGAATCTATTACACTGTTGAACATGTAGCAGAGTGGGACACAGAATCTATTACACTGTTGAACATGTAGCAGAGTGGGACACAGAATCTATTACACTGTTGAACATGTAGCAGAGTGGGACACAGAATCTATTACACTGTTGAACATGTAGCAGAGTGGGACACAGAATCTATTACACTGTTGAACATGTAGCAGAGTGGGACACAGAATCTATTACACTGTTGAACATGTAGCAGAGTGGGACACAGAATCTATTACACTGTTGAACATGTAGCAGAGTGGGACACAGAATCTATTACACTGTTGAACATGTAGCAGAGTGGGACACAGAATCTATTACACTGTTGAACATGTAGCAGAGTGGGACACAGAATCTATTACACTGTTGAACATGTAGCAGAGTGGGACACAGAATCTATTACACTGTTGAACATGTAGCAGAGTGGGACACAGAATCTATTACACTGTTGAACATGTAGCAGAGTGGGACACAGAATCTATTACACTGTTGAACATGTAGCAGAGTGGGACACAGAATCTATTACACTGTTGAACATGTAGCAGAGTGGGACACAGAATCTATTACACTGTTGAACATGTAGCAGAGTGGGACACAGAATCTATTACACTGTGGACATGTAACAGAGTGGGACACAGAATCTATTACACTGTTGAACATGTAACAGAGTGGGACACAGAAGCTATTACACTATTTTTTGCACTTAAAAACAGGTACATGTATATTTTACCTGTTATATGCATACATGCGTAAGGTATAACTGTATAATGACTTAGTGGAGGGGTAACCTGTAAACGCAGACAGTGGGGGGTAACACTGAAAAGCAGACAGTAAGCATGTAGAGGGGTAACACTGTAAAACGCAGACACGTAGAGGTAACACTGTAAAACCAAGACATGGAGGGGGAACACTGTAAAACACAGACAGTGGAGGGGTAACACTGTAAAACGCAGACAGTGGAGGGGTAACACTGTAAAACACAAACAGACAGTGGAGGGGTACACTGAAAATGCGCAGTACAGGTTGAAGGGTAACCTGAAACACAGACAGTAGAGGGTAACACTGTAAAACACAGACAGAGGGAGGGGTAACACTGTAAAACACGCAGTGGAGGGGTAACACTGTAAAACCAGACAGTGGAGGGGTAACACTGAAAATGCTACAGTGGAGGGTAACACTGAAAAAGCAGGGACAGTGGAGGGGTAACACTGAAAATACGCAGACAGTGGAGGGGTAACACTGTTAAAACACAGACAGTGGAGGGTAACACTGAAAAGCAAACAGTGGAGGGGTAACACTGAAACGCAGACAGTGGGATTAACACTGAAAAGCCGACGATGGAGGGGTACACTGTAAAACACAGACCAGTAGAGGGGTAACACTGTAAAAACACAGACTGTAGGGGGTACACTGGAAAAGCAGACAGTGGAGGGGTAACACTGAAAAACACAGACAGTAGAGGGGTTAACAACTGAAAAGGCATGGGAGGGTACACTGAAAAAGCAACAGTGGAGGGGTAACACTGAAACACAGACAGTGGAGGGGTAACACTGAAAAGCAGCAGTGGAGGGGTAAACACTGTAAAACACAGACAGTGGAGGGTAACACTGCAAAGCAGACAGTGGAGGGGTAACACTGAAAAGCAGACAGTGGGAGGGGTAACACTGTAAAACACAGACAGTAGAAGGGGTAACACTGAAAGAGGCGACGTGGAGGGTAACACTGAAAAGCAGACAGTGGAGGGGTACACTGTAAAACGCAGGACAGTGGAGGGGTAAACACTGTAAAACACAGACAGTGAGGGGTAACACTGAAAAAGCAGACGTGGAGGGTACACTGTAAAACACGACAGTGGAGGTAACACTGTAAAACGCAGACGTGGAGGGGTAACACTGAAAAGCAGACAGTGGAGGGGTAACACTGAAAACGCAGACAGTGGAGGGGTAACACTGAAAACAACAGTGAGGTTAACACTGAAACGAGACAGTGAGGGGTAACACTGAAAACGCAGACAGTGGAGGGGTAACACTGTAACACAGACAGTGGAGGGGTAACACTGTAAACACAGACAGTGGAGGGGTAACACTGTAAAAACAGACAGTGGAGGGTAACACTGAAACGCAGACAGTGGAGGGGTAACACTGAAGCAGACGTGAGGGGTACACTGAAACGCAGTACAGTGGAGGGGTAACACTGAAAAGCAGACAGTGGAGGGTAACACTGTAAACACAGACGTGGAGGGAACACTGAAACGCAGACAGTGGGGGGTAACACTGAAAAGCAGACAGTGGGAGGGGTAACACTGTAAAAAACACGACAGTAGAGGGTAACACTGAAACGCAGACAGTGGAGGGGTAACACTGTAAAACACAGACAGTGGAGGGGTAACACTGAAACCGAGACAGTGGAGGGTAACACTGAAAAGCAGGACAGTGGAGGGGTAAACTGTAAACGCAGACAGTGGAGGGGTAACACTGTAAAACACAGCAGTGGAGGGGTAACACTGAAAAGCAGACAGTGGAGGGTAACACTGTAAAACACAGACAGTGGAGGGGTAACACTGTAAAGCAGCAGGACAGTGGAGGGTAACACTGAAAAGCAGACAGGAGGGTAACACTAAAACGCAGACAGTGGAGGGGTAACACTGTAAAAAACAGACAGTGGAGGGGTAACACTGAAAGCAGACAGTGGGAGGTGTAACAACGAAACGCAGACAGTGGAGGGGTCACACTATAAAACCCAGACAGTGGAGGGGTAACACTGTAAAACACAGACAGTGGAGGGGTAACACTGATAACGCAGACAGTGAGGGGGTAACACTGAAACGCAGACAGTGGAGGGAGTACAACTGAAAAGACAGACAGTGAGGGGTAACACTGAAACGCAGACAGTGGAGGGGTAACACTGAAAAGCAGACAGTGGAGGGGTAACACTGTAAAACACAGACGTGGAGGGGTAACACTGAAACGCAACAGTGGAGGGGTAACCTGTAAGCGACGTGGAGTGGTAACACTGAAAAGCAGACAGTGGAGGGGTAACACTGAAACGCAGACAGTGGAAGGGGTAACACTGGAAAACGCAGACAGTGGAGGGGTAACACTGAAAGCAGACAGGGAGGGGTAACACTGTAAAACACAGACAGTAAGGGGTAACACTGTAAAACACAGACTGTAGAGGGTAACACTGTAAAACGCAGACAGTGGAGGGGTAACACTGAAAAAGCAGACAGTGGAGGGGTAACCTAAATGTAAAACACAAGACAGTAGAGGGGTAACACTGAAACGCAGACAGTGGAGGGGTAACACTGAAAAGCAGACAGTGGAGGGGTAACACTGAAAAGCAGACAGTGGAGGGGTAACACTGAAAAGCAGACAGTGGAGGGGTAACACTGAAAATGTAGACAGTGGAGGGGTAACACTGTAAAACGCAGACAGTGGAGGGGTAACACTGAAACGCAGACAGTGGAGGGGTAACACTGAAAAGCAGACAGTGGAGGGGTAACACTGAAAAACCCAGACAGTGGAGGGGTAACACTGTAAAACCCAGACAGTGGAGGGGTACACTGAAAAACACAGAACAGTGGAGGGGTAACACTGAAACGCAGACAGTGGAGGGGTAACACTGTAAAACACAGACAGTGAGGGGTAACACTGTAAACACAGACAGTAGAGGGTAAACACTGTAAAAAACAGACAGTGGAGGGTTGACACTGAAGAAGCGACAGTGGAGGGGTAACACTGTAAAACACAGACAGTGGAGGGGTACACTAGAAGTCAAACAGTGGAGGGTAACACTGACCACGAACGACAGTGAGGAGTAACACTGAAAAGCAGACAGTGGAGGGGTACACTGTAAAACACCGACAGTAGAAGGTAACCTGTAAAACACAGACTGTAGAGGAGGGGTTACACTGAAAAGCAGACAGTGGAGGGGTACACTGAAAAACAGCAGACAGTAGAGGGGTAACACTGAAAGCAGACAGTGGAGGATACACTGAAAAGCAGACAGTGGAGGGGTAACACTGAAAAGCAGACAGTGGAGGGTTCACGTAGCGTAGGGGTTAACACTGCAAAGCAGACAGTGGAGGTGTACACGCTGTAAACACAGACAGTGGAGGGGTAACACTGAAAAAGCGACAGTGAGGGGTAACACTGAAAAGCACCAGTGGAGTAACACTGTAACACAGACAGTGGAGGGGTAACCTGAAAAGCAGACAGTGGGAAGGGGTAACACTGAAACAGCAGACAGTGGAGGGGTAACACTGTAAAACCAGCAGTGGAGGGCAAGTGGAGCTGTAACACTGTAAACACAGACCGTGTGCGGGGTAACACTGAAAAGCAGACAGTGGAGGGGTAACACTGTAAAAACACAGAACAGTGAGGGGTAACACTGTAAAACGCAGACAGTGGTAGGGGTAACACTGAAAATTGCAGACAGTGGAGGGTAACACTGAAACGCAGACAGTGGAGGGGTAACACTGTAAAACACAGACAGTGGAGGGGTAACACTGAAAAGCAGACAGTGGAGGGGTAACACTGAAAACACAGACAGTGGGAGGGGTAACACGAAAAGCAGACAGTGGATGGGTAGCACTGAAAAACGCAGACTGGAGGGGTAACACTGAAACGCAGACAGTGGAGGGGTAACACTGCAAAAGACAGTGGGGGTAACACTGTAAAACAGCCGACAGTGGAGGGGTAACACTGAAACGCAGACAGTGGAGGGGTAACACTGAAAAGCAGACAGTGGAGGGGTAACACTGAAACGCAGACAGTGGAGGGGTAACACTGAAAAACAGACAGTGGAGGGTAACACCTGAAAAACAGACTGATGGGTAACACTGAAAATCGCAGACGTGGATGGGGTAACACGTAAAACACAGACGAGTGT
>NC_052332.1:30964085-30984085 GCF_016432855.1 Salvelinus namaycush | reverse complement strand
TGCATCCTGTCTCTGACCGCCTCCCTCCCTCCCTCCATCTCTCTCTCTCTCTCTATCCCCTCCCTCTCTCTCTCTATCCCCTCCCCCTCTCTCTATCTCTCTATCCCCCTCCCTTTCTCTCTATCTCTTTATCCCCCCCCCCTCTCTCTATATCCCTCTCCCTCTCTCTATCCCCTCCCTCTCTCGCTCTCTCTCTATCCCCCTCCCTCTCTCTCTATCTCTCTATCCCTCCCCCCTCTCTCTCTATATATATATCCATCCCTCTCTCTCTCTCCCCCCGTCCCCCTCTCTCTCCCACCTCCCTCACTCCCCCTCTATATCTCTCCCTCCATCTGTCTCCCTCCCTCCATCCCCCCTCACTCTCTCTAGTTCCCAGAACCTTTTTTTTGAGGGCATGTGGGGCTATTTGCTGAAACAATGAGGGTTATAATGAGTGGAATAACTTCTAGCCTCAAGCACAAAGTCACAAAGAAAATGTATTTGGTTTACTGAGAATTTTGCTGAAATATGACATAGTGTTTGTATATAGCAGAGTTATTATCTAAGATATAAGATATGATTAGTAGAGGTTACAAAAACACAGAATGTCAAATGTTAAGATAAGATCCATATGTTTCCTTTTTGTAAAATGCACATTACAGAATTGATGTCCCTGTCTTGTCCTCTCTTTCTCCCCCTCTTCCTGGTTCTCACCGTATGCAGAAAACAGCCACAGTGACGACAGTGATGAGCAGAAGCATCCCCATGGCGATAAGGACACCGGTCATCAGAAGCTGATTTGGAGAGTCGTCCCCTGAATAAAGGATGAAAAGGAGAGAAAAGGAGGGGGGAGTGCAAAGGAAAAATAAAACAATTAGTAACAAGGAAACGTCAAAAATACACCAAAACAAACCTTATAAATAATGAACTGATGTATTCTGGGTAATAAACTAGAAGAACAGGGCGGACGTAACACACACAAAACTAGAAGAAACCTAGAAGACTTTGTTGGCCTCTCTGATATGGACAGGCCATATTGACAGGCCCCTCTGAGAGAGTGAAGCCTGGGCCTTTCCTTACCGTCAGGCAGGGTTCTGAAGGAGGCTGCTGGGCTGAAGCTGCCGTAGCCGGCCATGGTGCGAGCCCGAACCTGCACCTCATACTGAGTGGCCCTGCGGAGATCACTCAGCACCACCTGGTTACTGTCACTCTCCCTGTAGCTACACAACTGCTCCTGACCTCGACGCTCCTGCGGGGCGGAGAGAGACGATGGAGGGTGAGAGACGATGGAGGGAGAGAGAGACGATGGAGGGTGAGAGAGACGATGAAGGGAGAGAGGGATGGAGGGAGAACAAAAGCAGATAAGAACAACGGGTTGAGCCAGTGGGTGAGAGGTCAGAGTGATGGACAGAGATAGACCAGTCAACTCCCTAAGACCTGAGGTGAGTCAGTGGGAGAGGAGAGAGAGAGATCTGGTCCTCCTCACCGGCTCACAGTAGCGTAGCTGGTACTGCAGGATGGTGTAGTGGGGCTGGGCTGGAACGGACCAGTGGAGAGTCAGACTGCTCTCTGTAGAGATACTCTTCCTGATCACAGACAGCAGCACTGGAACTGCACTCAGACCAACACAAAGAAACAACATTCAACTTCCTCTTCTAACCATACAACACCAACCACAAACCCAAATATCCCTCTCTCACCCTCGTGACTGGTGGTGATGTTAACTCTATCGCTGGGTGCCCCCTTGCCATTGAAAGGGGAGACCCCGTTGAGGGCCTGGATAGAGAAGGTGTATGTGGTGTGAGGCATGAGGCCCCAGACCACCACCCTGCGGCCCAGCAGGCCTCGCTGAGAGGGTCTGTAGCTGACACTGTCCCCGCAGGGTGAGCACGGACCCCTAGGGGACCCACACAGGGAACACTCCACAGAGTAGCTCAGATCAGTTCTGCCGCCGCTGTCCATGGGCTCGCTCCACTCTAGAGTCACAGTGGTGTCGTTGATCTGGGTCACGATGCTGCGTGGGGCAGAGGGGGGTCCTGGAGGACGGGGGAGAGGAGAGGGTCACACATCTCCTCATCAGGCAATCAGCAATCATAAATACTTAATCAGACGAAAGTACAAAGACATTTTCTATTTGAAGGCAATTTACTGGAGCGATGTGTAATATTACTGTTCCTCTGTTTCACATTTACATTGTCAATTAAATCACTTGCATTTTATTTGCTATTTGTTATGCTCCCGACACATGTTCAGATAGCGTTTGGAGGAGCCGCCGGGGAAGAGGGGCACAGCAGGAAACAACATTGAGATGCAGGATTGAATTGGTGCTCCAATTACACGCGTCTACATTCCGATAATGATCAGCAGCTGAAGATTGTAGCAGGGGGATTGTGATTGCTGCCACTCAGCCAGTGTGAATGAGTTCCTGTTCCTGCCAAGGAGGCTGTGTGGCTAGGCCATTTACAGCTACTGTAAAAGTAATGCTTAGTAATATCAGGCACAATGCTCTCTGGGAGGTTGGGCTGGCCACAAGTAGGAGACAGTTGACTACCATCACATAGACCTACTTTCATTTAGCTTCAATTTACGTCAAATTCAAAAGGTCTACATTTGGGGGGCGGGGGTTGGGGGGCCTGTGGTGAGCAAAACAATCAGGAGTGACTGAAATAAATCAAGTGGTGTAAGAGGTTATCAGAGTCTACAGGGAATCGTGTTGGTCCTCCACGGGGTGTTCGTCTTCTGCCACGACAAGGAACAGAGTTTCAGATTGCTGTTAGTTGCGAAGTCTTTCATGGCCGTTCTGAGTGAGTGTGCACAATTAAAAATGCCTCCCCTTTCACACACGTGGCTGAATTGAAATTCCTGAATCCACATGGAGGTGTCACTCAGGGCAATCAATGCTTCCCTTACTGGGAGTGACCACCAGGTTCTGCCCCCTCTACACAGTCACAAAGGAGCTGCACCACAATACTCTCAGCCCTGGGACAAAGACCCCAGAGCAGGTGACCGCGGCTGAGCACAGCAACACCAGAGGAAAAGAGAAATTGCAAGGGACAACAAAGGAGGAAGGAGAATAAGATACACATGTTGAAAGTGAAACTAGGGCAGAAACACAGAGAAAGAGAGGTTAGCAGAGTCTACATGGAATTGTGTTGGTCCTCCACGGGGTTTGCCTTGAGAGAGAGAGTATCAGGGGAAAGTAAATAGGGGGTAGAGTATGTACATAATAATGCTTGTACTCACTGGTACATGGGGTGTCTGGAGTGTCAGAGTCAGCGCGGAGGTATCCTGGACGACACTGACACACAGGTGAGCCTGTCACCACAGCATGGCTGAACCCTGGACAGGCCTGGCACTGGCCCCCCGAGCCAGACCTAAACTGACCCACAGAACAGGCTGTGTGGACGGAGGGAGGGAGGGAGAGGGAGGGAGGGAGGGAGAGGGAAAGTTAGCATGGCCCCGAACATCACCACAAAGCAGCCCAGCGTCCCGTCGTTGCACGTCAGGTCAGGAGCCAAAAAGCACCCAGAGAAAGACAAACAGTACACGAATGCTCATTAATAACTGCCAAGATATAGAAACACAATGAAATGGATGTAAATGTGCTGTCCTCTCTTCACTCACATCCCTCGTTCACACGGACACCAATATTCATTCAGTGTAAACAGCCTGTAACAATCAGGCTGTAAATGGGGCCTGCTCCCTGAGCCACCGGGCTCATTCAGACAGTACTTGTGTGTGTTATTGCAATATCTGCTCTGTTCACTTTCTGTTGAATAAAAGTCTACTCAAATACATGTAATATAGAACTGGACATCATAACTATTCATTAGTGGATATTGAAGGTCTAATTGTCTGTGAAGTACGGAGTAATAATAACAGACAGACTTCTGACCAAGCAAACCAGGAACATTCCCAGAACATTAACTAAGGTTCCCATTAAGTTGTAGTTAGGGTTGTATCTAACATTAGGACGATAACATCCTAAAAACATTCAAATAATGTTATTGATAAGAAAATATTTTTTTAAATGTTTTAAATGAAATATCATTGGAATGTTCTCCTAACATTCACTAAAACAAACATCTGTAACAACCACCACAGAACATTCCTCAAACGTTCTCATTAGCTTTCCAGGTAATGTAATAACACAACGTACCAGTAATGTTTCTGAGCAAACCAACATTTGATATGTTAAAGTTCCCAAAACATTAGTTGGGTTGCGGCAAATGTTCTCATAACACAATAACTGTCCAGTCATGCTGATGATTATATAATGTTTGTATAAAACATTCCCAGAACATATTTTGTCTGTTGTTTAAAGGTTCCCATAATGTTTCATTAGGTTGTGGGAACAGTCTGGTGTGAACAGTGCTCTAGTTGTTATCTAAGAACTGTATTTCCCCATGAGGGACAATACAGACTGAATAACATGGTTCCTCTATTCATCACCAGGGAGGTAGCCTACAGTGTTGTTTAATGGGTAGTTGTAGGGTTAAAACAATGCCAGGTTGCCTAACAGTTGAGGACTTTACGACTCCTAGGAGCCAAGTTATCATTAACCAAATAGAGAGGCTAAACAGTTAAGGTGCTAACTCTGCCAGGCAGGAAGCTACATGTCTGCAGAAAAAAGCCCCGCGTCAGCCTAATCGCTGAATAAGATGACATCATTACAATTCAAGTGGCCCTGGCCTTCCTTTCCCCAGGACAGTGTACAATACTGTTATATGTTGTTATATGTGTAAAAGTTTTATAAATGGAAAAATATAGTAAATATATATATATATATAGATAAATAAATATCTATCTATATTTATATCTAATGTATATATATCTAATAATGTATATATATCATGTATCAATAAAAATATATAAGAGGGAATAAAGACATCTACTATATATACATTGATAACTAAAAATAGATATATAGGTTTATCCATAAACAGCGTAATAGCGTTATAACTAAAAATAGTGCTAATATAGTTGATAATAAAGTAGAGATATATAGTGTAGAAATAAAAATATATATCTATTTATAATACACTCTATCTATATTATCCCTAAACTCTCTATATCTCTTTATAACTACCACTATATATATCTTTATAACAAATCTCTATGTCTCTTTATACATAAATCTATATATCTATTTCTAACCTACACCTCTCTATCTCTCTTCTACACCTAACCTTCAATCTATTTGTCTCTTAATACTCTCTACTCTATTTATCCCTACCACTCTCTTCTATTTTCCCTAACCTCTCTTTCCTTTCATACAATCTCTACTCTATTTCTCCCTACCCCTCTCTTCTATTTCTCCCAATTCTCTCTCTTTCTCCTACCCCTCTCTCTCTATTTCTCCACACTCTCTATCTCTCTTTTCCTACTCTTCTCTATTCTCTCTACCTTCTCTCTCTCTCTTTCTCTACCCTACCTCTCTCTCTTTTCTCCCTACCTCTCTCTCTATTTTCTACCCTCTCTCTTCTATTTCTCCCTACCCCTCTCTCTCTATTTCTCCCTACCTCTCTCTCTCTCTCTCTCCCTACCCCTCTCTCTCTTTCTCCCTACCTCTCTCTCTCTCTTTCTCCCTACCTCTCTCTCTCTTTCTCCCTACCTCTCTCTCTCTCTTTCTCCCTACCTCTCTCTCTCTCTTTCTCCCTACCCCTCTCTCTCTCTTTCTCCCTACCCCTCTCTCTCTATTTCTCCCCACCTCTCTCTCTCTCTTTCTCCCTACCCCTCTCTCTCTATTTCTCCCTACCTCTCTCTCTCTTTCTCCCTACCCCTCTCTCTCTCTATTTCTCCCTACCTCTCTCTCTCTCTTTCTCCCTACCCCTCTCTCTCTATTTCTCCCTACCTCTCTCTCTCTCTCTCCCTACCCCTCTCTCTCTTCTCCCTACCTCTCTCTCTCTTTCCCTACCTCTCTCTCTCTTTCCCTACCTCACTCTCTCTCTCTCTTTCTCCCTACCCCTCTCTCTCTCTCTTTCTCCCTACCTCTCTCTCTCTTTCTCCCTACCCCTCTCTCTCTCTTTCTCCCTACCTCTCTCTCTTCTTCTCCCTTTACCCCTCTCTCTCTCTTTCTCCCTACCTCCTCTCTCTCTTTCTCCCTACTCTCTCTCTCTCCTACCTCTCTCTCTCTCTTTCTCCCTACCTGTCTCTCTCTCTCTCCCTACCTCTCTCTCTCTCTCTTTCGCACTACCTCTCTCTCTCTCTCTCTCTCTCTCTCCCTACCTCTCTCTCTCTCTCTCTACCTCTCTCTCTCTCTCTCCCTACCTCTCTCTCTCTCTTTCTCCCTACCCCTCTCTCTCTCTTTCTCCCTACCTCTCTCTCTCTCTCTCTCCCTACCTATCTCTCTCTTTCTCCCTACCTCTCTCTCTCTCTCTCTCTCCCTACCTCTCTCTCTCTCTCTCCCTACCTCTCTCTCTCTCTCTCTCCCCACCCCTCTCTCTCTCTTTCTCCCTACCCCTCTCTCTCTCTTTCTCCCTACCTCTCTCTCTCTATTTCTCCCTACCTGTGTCTCTCTCTTTCCCTCTCTCCCTATTGTGTCTGAGCTGGTCCTTTGTGTAAAAAAGCCATGTACCCAAGCAGTGCAGGGGTTAAAACCATGTGCAAACAGCTACAGAGTGCAACACAAAAGTATCTCTACAGAATCACAAAAAAATCATCAAATAAATCTTACCTGGATATTGCATAGTCTACAATGTATCTTAATAAAAGGCTTTGACAGAGAGTGGAGCTGCTCTTAGGGTCATACTGATAGATGTGGAATCTTCATTTGAGCCAGATTGCTACAGCAGGAAAATAAACCTGCAGCAACAGGAAATTTGCATTATTATATGATTATAATTAATGGACATTTTTGTAGGGGCTGATACATTTTTTGTTAGGGAAAATCAAGTCTGAAATGTCGAAGTGGAAATTAAAAGCCTTCTAAAACTCAAATACACTACAAGTTTGCAATTCCTGCTTCGCAGGATTTTTTTTCCAACAAAAGAGTGATCAAATGAAGATCCTACATCTGTAGTTTCCCCTAACAGGCCCAACCTCTGTGACCAGAGCACAGGGAGCAACACAGCCACCCAGAGAAGGAGACATCAGAGTGCTGTTCATAAATACCCTGTAACTGGCTGCTGGTGGGATGCTGCAGGGGGAAGAGGTTTATAGCTAACAGATAGGCTCGAGCTGGGCCACTTAAAGAGCTTTATGACCTATCCCCCCTCCCGCTGATGGCACACTCTCAATACATCAACAAACACACTGCCTTTTACCACCCACTTCCCTCTTCTCTGGTGGAGAGAGACATTTAAACAAGAAGACAGCAATAGAAGTTAGCTGAAACACTGTCTGCTGAATGATATGCATGGCTGTGTGTTTAATCTGATGTGCTAACAGACAGAAACAGAGAGGAGAGAGAGAGAGAGAGAAGAGAGAGAGAAGAGAGAGAGAGAGAGAGAGAGGAGAGAGATAAGAGAGAGAGGAGATAGAGAAGAGAGAGACAGAGGAGAGAGAGAGAGGAGATGGAGAAAGGAGGAGAGAGAGAGGAGAGAGCGAGAGAGAAAGGAGAGAGGAGAGAGAGACAGAGAGAGAGAGAGAGAGAGAGAGAGAGAGGAAGAGAGAGAGAGATGAGAGAGGAGGAGAGGGGAGAGAGAGAGGAGAGAGAGAGGAGAGAGAGATGAGAGAGAGAGGAGAGAGAGAGAAGAGAGAGGCGAGAGAGACAGAGGAGAGAGAGAGAGGAGAGGGAGAAAGGAGGAGAGAGAGAGAGAGAGAGAGAGGAGAGAGCGAGAGAGAAAGGAGAGAGGCGAGAGACAGAGGAGAGAGAGGAGAGAGAGAAGAGAGAGAGAGGAAGAGAGAGAGAGAGAGAAGGGAGAGAGAGAGAGAGAGAGCGAGAGGAGGAGAGAGAGTGAAAGAAGAGGAGAGAGAGGAGAGAGGAGAGAGAGGAAAGAGAAGAGAGAGAGAGATGAGAGAGGAGGAGAGGGGAGGAGAGGAGAGAGAGAGGAGAGAGAGAGGAGAGAGATGAGAGAGAGAGAGAGAGAGAGAGAAGAGAGAGGCGAGAGAGACAGAGGAGAGAGAGAGAGAGGAGAGGGAGAAGGAGGAGAGAGAGGAGAGAGAGAGAGAGAGAGAGAGAGGAGAGAGCGAGAGAGAAAGGAGAGAGGCGAGAGACAGAGGAGAGAGAGGAGAGAGAGAAGAGAGAGAGAGGAAGAAGAGAGAGAGAGAGAGAGGGGAGAGAGAGGAGAGAGAGAGCGAGAGGAGGAGAGAGAGTGAAAGAAGAGGAGAGAGAGGAGAGAGGAGAGAGAGAGAAGAGGAGAGAGAAGGGAGAGAGAGAGAGGAGGATAGAGAGAGGATGATAGAGAGAGAGGAGAGAGAGAGAGAGAGAGAAGAGAGAGAGAGAGGAGAGAGATAAGAGAGAGGAGAGAGAGAGGAAGAGAGAGAGAGAGAGAGAGAGGGGAGAGAGAGAGAGCAAGAGGAGGAGAGAGAGTGAAAGAAGAGGAGAGAGAGGAGAGAGAGAGAGAAGAGGAGAGAGAAGGGAGAGAGAGAGAGGAGGATAGAGAGAGGATGATAGAGAGAGAGAAGAGAGAGAGAGAGAGAGAGAGAGAGGAGAGAGAAGAGAGAGAGGAGAGAGAGAGAGAGAGAGAGAGAGAGAGGAGAGAGAGGAGAGAGGGGAGAGAGAGAGGAGAGAGAGAGGAGAGAGAGAGAGAGAGAGACAGAGGAGAGAGAGATGAGAGGGAGAAAGGAGGAGAGAGAGGAGAGAGCGAGAGAGAAAGGAGAGAGGAGAGAGAGACAGAGAGAGAGAGAGAAGAGAAAGAGAGAGAGGAAGAGAGAAGAGGAGAGAGAAGGGAGAGAGGAGGAGAGGGGAGAGAGAGAGGAGAGAGAGAGGAGAGAGAGGGGAGAGAGAGAGGAGAGAGAGAGAAGAGAGAGAGGAGAGAGAGATAGAGAGAAGAGAGAGAGAGGAGAGAGAGAGATAAGAGAGAGAGGAGAGAGAGAAGAGAGACAGAGGAGAGAGAGAGGAGAGGGAGAAAGGAGGAGAGAGAGAGAGAGGAGAGAGCGAGAGAGAAAGGAGAGAGGCGAGAGACAGAGGAGAGAGAGAAGAGAGAGGAAGAGAGAGAGAGAGAGAGAGGGGAGAGAGAGTGAAAGAAGAGGAGAGAGAGGAGAGAGGAGAGAGAAGAGGAGAGAGAAGGAGAGAGAGAGAGAGAGGAGGATAGAGAGAGGATGATAGAGAGAGAGGAGAGAGAGAGAGAGGAAGGGAGAGAGAGGAGAGAGGAGGAAAGAGAGAGCGAGAGGAGGAGAGAGAGAGTGAAAGAGGAGAGAGAGAGGAGGAGAGAGAGAGGGGGGGAGAGAGGAGAGAGGAGAGAGGAGGAGAGAGGGGAGAGAGAGAGAGGAGAGAGAGAGAGGAGAGGGAGAAAGGAGGAGAGAGAGAGAGAGCGAGAGACAGAGGAGAGAGAGGAGAGAGAGAAGAGAGAGAGAGGAAGAGAGAGAGAGAGGCAAGAGAGAGAGGAGGAGGAGAGAGATAGCGAGAGAGAGGAGAGGGAGAAAGGAGGAGAGAGAGAGAGAGCGAGAGACAGAGGAGAGTGAGGAGGAGAGAGAAGGGAGAGAGAGAGAGGATAGAGAGAGGAAAGAGAGATGGGATAAAGGAGAGAGAGGAGAGAGAGGAAGGGAGAGAGAGGAGAGAGGAGGAAAGAGAGAGTGAAAGAGGAGAGAGATGAGAGAGAGAGAGAGAGAGAGAGGAGAGAGAGAGGAGGCGAGAGAGAGGAGAGAGAAAGGAGGACAGAGAGTGTGTGTGTGTTCCCTTTCTCTTTAGAGCAGTGTGTGGAATGTGACTAGGGTTGCAAAATTCCAGGAACTTTCAATAAATTCCCTGGTTTTACAGAATCCTGGTTGGAAGATTCCGGATTTCCTGCATATTCCTTCCTGAATCTGGGATTTTTCCAACCGGGATTTTGGAAAAAAACAGGGAATTTATTGAAAGTTCACAGAATTTTAATTAGCTAGACAGAGGCCTGTGGCATTGTGTGTGTGTGTGATGGCGTGGATATGAGGAAGAGGAGTGGTCTGCACTGTGTGTGTGTGTGTGTTAGAATGGCAGAGATGTATTGCCTTATCGTGTTCTTATCCTCCATTTTCAGTCATCTGCTGTTGTGTTCCTGTAGCGACCTGTCAGAGCAGCATCATACCACATCTAACCACTGACATGGAGGAGGGGAAGATAGAACACCAGGAAATGTTCATTTGATCTGCATTTCTGTCCATCTGTCCCTCTCCACCTGTGTGTCTGTGTGTGTGTGTGTGTGTGTGTGTGTGTGTGTGTGTGTGTGTCTGTGTGTGTGTGTGTGTGGCTGTACATGGATAATTAATCTCATTATGGGAGTTGTAGTGCCCAAGGGGGAATACCCCCCTGCTTCTCTCTCTGTAGGCAGGTTGGCTTTGATGTACCGGTAACGGTAGATGCTTTACCTTCACTCTCCCTCCTTTCTTTTCCTCCCTCCCTCCTCTCTTCTCTTTTCCTCCCTCCTCCCTCCTCCCTCTTCTCTGTTCCTCCCTCCTCTCGACTCTCCCCCCATTCTCTCCCCTCCTCTTTTCTCTCCTCTCTCGTCTCGTCCCCCCTCTTCTATCCTTCTCTTCTCCCTCCCTTTCTCTCTCCTCCTTCTCTTCCTCCCTCTCTCTTCTCCTCCTCTCTTCTCCTCCCTCTTCTCTTCTCCTCCTCCTTCTTCTCCTCCATCTCCTCTTCTCTTCCATCTCTCTTCCCCCTCCCCTTCTCTTCCCCCCTTCCTCTTCTCCTCCCCCCCTTTCTATCCCTCCTCTCTTCTCCCCCCCCTTCACTCCTCCCTTTCTCATCCCTCCTCTCTTCCTCTCTTTCTCTCTCCTTCCCCCTCTTCTCATCCTCTTTTTCTCCTCCCTCTTCTCTCTTTCCCTTCTTCTTCCTCCCCTTTCTTCTCTCCTCTTCTCTTCTCCCTCCCTCTCCTCTCCCCCTCTTCTCTTCCTCTTCTCTTCTCATCCCTCCTCTCTTCTCCTCCCTCCTCTCCCCTCCTTTATTCTCCTCCCTCCTCTATTCTCCTCCCTCTTCTCTTCTCCCTCCTCTCTTCTCCTCCCTCTTCTCCTCCCTCCTCTCCCCTCCTTTATTCTCCTCCCTCCTCTCTTCTCCTCCCTCTTCTCTTCTCCTCCCTCCATGAATGACTGATTCACTGGGTCTGACTGACAAACAGTCCTACAATGTCCTAAACGCCACCCTCAGCCGCCCAGCCCTGTGACACTGCCCTCACCTCTGACCTCTGCTCTGCGCCCCCTGACCTCCCTCAGTCCCCTCAATATCCCAGGCCCTACCCCATCACTCTCACTGGTATAATACTGCTTATGTAAGCCTCTTCTCTTCTGTCCCCCGCTCGCCCACCGCCCGCCCTCCATCCCCACCCGCCACCTCCATTGTTTCATTGTTTAAGCCTCAGCTCTCTCTGTATGAGTAAGAGAGAAAGAGAGAGAGAGAGAGAGAGAGAGAGAGAGAGAGAGAGGGTGAGAGTGAGTGAGTGAGTGTGAGAGAGAGTGAGTGAGTCAAAGGACAGAGAGAATAGCTTCCCATCTAAACAGATGAGACAGCATATTATCCTCTCTTGTCTTCCAACCCCCCCTTACCTGAGCAGCGGGTGTGTCCGTCGGCGGGCTCGTACCCGGGCAGACAGCCACAGGAGGTAGTGGGCTGGCCCACCCATTGGCCGTCCTCTCCACAAAAGAGTTTAGGTGTGCGTGTCCGGGGCCCCTGCTGGGCAGCGTTGTCCACACACACCCCCTGGGCCTCCTGTACGAGGGTGCGGGGCACGGTCTCAGGGAAGGAGGACAGGGAGCTGGCCAGGGCGGGACACTTCTTAAAGAACACCCTGGCAGACAGCAGGGCCATGCAGGCTCCCTGGGCCTGGAAGGCCAGGTAGAAACCCCTCTTAGACAGAGGCCCCAGCCGCAGGGTCTTCACATTGAACTTACGCTCCCCGCCCTTCCTCAGCAGGAAGTCTGCAGCCACTGTGTCCACCTACAGGATGACAGGAGGGAGAGGCAGACGGTCAGCACAAACACAGGAAGTAATATCTCGACATAGAATTCAACATCCCAAAAGTCTACTTGAAGAGCTCCCATTCCAGTGGGTTTGTGTGTGTTCAGTGTAGCTGTGTATGTCAGCATGTGTACAGCTGTTCACCGTGATGCAGGGGTTCTCTCCATCGAGGAGGGTTTTGTTGTTGACTGTTGATGTGTGTGTGTGTGTGTGTGTGTGTGTGTGTGTACAGTAGCTGTGTACCTTAGTATAGGGGTTCTCCATCCAGGATGGGTGAGTGGGTGTAGCCTCGTCAGAGTCGGCCTGGTAGTAGAAGAGGTTGAAGGTCTCTTTGCAGCTGCGGTGGTGTGTGACTCTGGAAGAACACTCGATCATGGTGAAGCGCAGCTCCACGTACACCTGGGACGCTCCCCGCCGCTGGATCAGCCCGCTGCGCAGCCAATGGCTGGAGGCGCCATCCATCTGGCAGATCTGATAGGTCCTCACGCTGTTGTTCTCCTCGTCCAGACCACTTACCTCCTCCCACTGAGACAGAGGGTGGGAAGTGAGGAGAAGAGATGGTTAGATAGCAATACCATAAATGAAACATCATTATATAGTAGGTATACAGGGTATAAAGAGAGTTCAAAGGTAGGAGGATGGACCCAGGATTGGATGGACCCACGGTCTACAGAGAGAGAGAGAGAGTGGCTCTCAAGAGAAGACAGGCTATGTGCACACTGCCCACAAAATGAGGTGGAAGCTGAACTGCACCTTTAACCTCCTGCCAAATGTATGACCATATTAGAGACACATACAGTTGTAGTCGGAAGTTTACATACACTTAGGTTGGAGTCATTAAAACTGGTTTTTCAACCACTCCACAAATTTCTTGTTAACAAACTATAGTTTTGGCAAGTCGGTTAGGACATCTACTTTGTGCATGACACAAGTAATTTTTCCAACAATTGTTTACAGACAGATTATTTCACTTATAATTCACTGTATCACAATTCCAGTGGGTCAGAAGTTTACATACACTAAGTTGACTGTGTCTTTAAACAGCTTGGAAAATTCCAGAAAATTATGTCATGGCTTTAGAAGCTTCTGATAGGCTAATTGACATAATTTGAGTCAATTGGAGGTAGAGGTCGACCGATTAATCGGAATGGCCGATTAATTAGGGCCGATTTCAAGTTGTCATAACAATCGGTAATCTGCATTTTTGGACACCGATCATGGCCGATTACATTGCACTCCACGAGGAGACTGCGTGGCAGGCTGACTACCTGTTATGCGAGTGCAGCAAGGAGCCAAGGTAAGGTGCTAGCTAGCATTAAACGTATCTTATAAAAAACAATCAATCTTAACATAATCACTAGTTAACTACACATGGTTGATGATATTACTAGTTTATCTAGCTTGTCCTGCGTTGCATATAATCGATGTGGTGCCTGTTAATTTATCATTGAATCACAGCCTACTTCGCCAAAAGGGTGATGATTTAACAAGCGCATTCGCAAAAAAAGCCCCGTCGTTGCACCAATGTGTACCTAACCATAAACATCAACACCTTTCTTAAAATCAATACACAAGTATATATTTTTAAACCTGCATATTTAGGCAATATTGCCTGCTAACATGAATTTCTTTTAACTTGTGAAATTGTGTTACTTCTCTTGCGTTCTGTGCAACAGAGTCAGGGTATATGCAGCAGTTTGGGCCGCCTGGCTCGTTGCGAACTGTGTGAAGACTATTTCTTCCTAACAAAGACAGCCAACTTCGCCAAACGGAGGATGATTTAACAAAAGCACATTTGCGAAAAAAGCACAATCGTTGCACGAATGTACCTAACCATAAACATCAATGCCTTTCTTAAAATCAATACACAGAAGTATATATTTTTAAACCTGCATATTTAGTTAAAAGAAATTCAGGTTAGCAGGCAATACTAGGGAAATTGTGTCACTTCTCTTGTGTTCATTGCACGCAGAGTCAGGGTATATGCAATAGTTTGGGCCGCCTGGCTCGTTGCGAACTAATTTGCAAGAATGTTACATAATTATGACATAACATTGAAGGTTGTGCAATGTAACAGGAATATTTAGCAGGAATATAGTTCCGTATTTCACTGAAAGAATAAACGTTTTATTTTCGAAATGTTTTTTTCCGGATTTGACCATATTAATGACCTAAGGCTCATATTGTGTGTTATTATGTTATAATTAAGTCTATGATTTGATATTTGATAGAGCAGTCTGACTGTGCGATGGTAGGCAGCAGCAGGCTCGTAAGCATTCATTCAAACAGCACTTTCGTGCGTTTGCCAGCAGCTCTTCGCAATGCTTCAAGCATTGCGCTGTTTATGACTTCAAGCCTATCAACTCCCGAGATTAGGGTGGTGTAACCGATGTGAAATGGCTAGCTAGTTGGCGGGGTGCGCACTAATAGCGTTTCAAATGTCACTCGCTCTGAGACTTGGAGTAGTTGTTCCCCTTGCACTGCAAGGGGCGTGACTTTTGTGGAGCGATGGGTAACGATGCTTCGAGGGTGGCTGTTGTCGATGTGTTCCTGGTTTGAGCCCAGGTAGGGGCGAGAAGAGGGACAGAAGCTATACTGTTACACTGGCAATACTAAAATGCCTATAAGAACATCCAATAGTCAAAGGTATATGAAATACAAATGGTATAGAGAGAAATAGTCCTATAATTCCTATAATAACTACAAGCTAAAACTTCTTACCTGGGAATATTGAAGACTCATGTTAAAAGGAACAACCAGCTTTCATATGTTCTCATGTTCTGAGCAAGGAACTTAAACGTTAGCTTTTTTACATGGCACATATTGCACTTTTACTTTCTTCTCCAACACTTTTCTTTTGCATTATTTAAACCAAATTGAACATGTTTCATTATTTATTTGAGGCTAAATTGATTTTGATTGATGTATTATATTAAGTTAAAATAAAAGTGTCCATTCAGTATTGTTGTAATTGTCATTATTACAAATAAATAAATAAATACATTTTAAAAAATCAGCATTGGCTTTTTTTGGTCCTCCAATAATCGGTATCGGCGTTGAAAAATCATAATCGGTCGACCTCTAACCTGCACAAATAATAGTACGCAAGAAAAAACACCATGGGACCACGCAGCCGTCATACCACTCAGGAAGGAGACGCGTTCTGTCTCCTGGAGATGAACGTACTTTGGTGTGAAAAGTGCAAATCAATTCCAGAACAACAGCAAAGGACCTTGTGAAGATGCTGGAGGAAACAGGTACAAAAAGTATCTATATCCACAGTAAAACGAGTCCTATATCGACATAAAATGAAAGGCCGCTCAGCAAGGAAGAAGCCACTGCTCCAAAACTGCCATAAAAAAGCCAGACTACGGTTTTCAACTGCACATGGGGACAAAGTTAGTACTTTTTTGGAGAAATGTCCTCTGGTCTGATGAATCAAAAATAGAACTGTTTGGCCATAATGACCATCGTAATGTTTGGAGGAAAAAGGGGGATGCTTGCAAGCCGAAGAACACCATCCCAACCGTGAAGCACGGGGGTCGCAGCATCATGTTGTGGAGGTGCTTTGCTGCAGGAGGGACTGGTGCACTTCACAAAATAGATGGCATCATGAGGGAGGAAAATTAGGTGTGGAAGGCTACCCAAAACGTTTGACCCAAGTTAAACAATTTAAAGGCAATGCTACCAAATACGAATTGAGTGTATGTAAACTTTTGACTCACTGGGAATGTGATGAAAGAAATAAAAGCGGAAATAAATCATTCCCTCTTCTATTATTCTGACATTTCACATTCTTAAAATAAAGTGGTGATCCTGACCTAAGACAGGGAATTTATACTATCATTAAATGTCAGGAATTGTAAAAAACTGATTTTAAATGTATTTGGCTAAGGTGTATGTAAACTTCCGACTTCAACTGTATTTCCCTCAGACTACACAGAACCACAAAGAATTCGAAAACAAATCCAATTTTGATAAACTCCCATATCTAGCAGCAAGATTTGTGACCTGTTGCCACAAGAAAAGGGCAACCAGTGAAGAAAAAATACCATTGTAAATCCAATCTATATTTATGCTTATTTATTTTCCCTTTTGTACTTTAACTATTTGCACATCATTACAATACTGTATATAGACATAATATGACGTGAAATGTCTTTATCATTTTGGAACTTTTGTGGGTGTAATGTTTAGTGTTCATTTTCTATTCTTTATTTCACTTTTGTTTATTATCTATTTCACTTGCTGTGTGTGTGTATGTTTCCCATGCCAATAAAGCCCCTTAAATTGAAATTGAATTGAGAGAGAGAGAGAGAGAGAGAGAGAGAGAGAGAGAGAGAGAGAGAGAGAGAGAGAGAGAGAGAGAGAGAGAGAGAGAGAGAATCTCAACTTGTTTTTCTCTTGTGAATCCTCTGCCGAAGTAGGTAATCGAGGAGGGGAGCATAGCCCTTTGTTCACCTACTAACGAATTGACACTCGACCTCAGTTTCCTGGGTCCCGGAGGATCAGAGGAGCTGAGGAGAGGACAGACTTTTTTCCAATTGAGAATCTCCCAGAGAGAAACTAGAAGAGAATGAGAGGATCCATTTGGGGGTCAATATACACACCTGAGGGTTGTCATGGGAGTAGACGGTCCATCTGAGATCTGACGTCTCTGTCTTAGTGTTCATCAGGACCTCTGTGAAGACAGACACGTAACAACATGCTAAGGACACACACACTTCAACAGTAGACCCAGAGACATTTTAATACAGATATACAAACTGTCACAGTGCTCCCCGTGTTCAGTTGGTTGAGGCAGTAGAACTGTGTCATGTATAAATCAAGTAGCTCTAGCTATACCCACTGCTTCAATGTAACGAGGGGGGGGGGGGGGGGGGGGGTTGATGATACGTCACTACTGAGAGGGACATTAGATAGTGAGAAACAGAGTTCTGTGCCAAATAGACACTGTTCTTTTCCCTCCCTCCCTCCCTCCCTCCCTCCCTCCCTCCCTCCCTCCCTCCCTCCCTCCCTCCCTCCCTCCCTCCCTCCCTCCCTAACGCTCCTCCATGTCTGTGGTCAGTATCATACAGGTCTGGC
This sequence comes from Salvelinus namaycush, assembly GCF_016432855.1. Classification (NCBI taxonomy): domain Eukaryota; kingdom Metazoa; phylum Chordata; class Actinopteri; order Salmoniformes; family Salmonidae; genus Salvelinus; species Salvelinus namaycush. Next base: position 30,966,990 of record NC_052332.1, on the reverse strand, counting down.
TTAATGCCTCCCCCTTGTTTCTAGATTAAAAATAACCTGCTGAGAAACCTCTCTGTTCTCAGGGGGAGAGGGGGACATTGGGACTAGCTGTGGGAACAAGGGTATATTCCAAATTCACATACACAACACAACAGACACACACACAACACTCAAGCTCACTCTCATGTATTCACAGTGCACACACAAACACGCTTGTATTGCGCCTACACCTACTGAACAACATGCACACCCCTCCAGCCGTGAGCTGTGATTAAAAATGAAATGATTTTGTGTAATCTCCTGAAGCGTCGGCCGAATACCAGCTCTCTTACAGCCAGAACATTTCTGCTATGATTGAGTAATTCAATACGGATTGAGAACGGAAGAGGAACAATGCAGAAATATCACAGGCAAACGGAACTGAAATTATTTATTTTCCTGTGAAAATGTCTCTTCCCCCAGCCGTCCCTCAGTAGACTGGCTCGCTCCTGTATTGTGAGCTGACCATTAGTTATTGATGGGATGAGGTTTCCTTCCATCTGAAGCCCAGTGGTGTGTTTTAAAACCATGTCCTGTTTGTCCATCCCTAAGGGGTTTCCCTGCAGGGGTCCTTCTCAGGGGTCAGGCTGTCTGCAGGTAAGCCAGTCACATGACCATCCCCAGCCGTGCCCACATCGTCTCCCCACTACCAGGCTTCCTTTGATCTATGATTACACCTCCTCAGAGCACCATGCACAAATACCAAAATCTCTCTTTATCTCTTCAATTCCTTCCTTCCTCTCTCTCACCCCACCCTGCCTTTGTCTCAAAAGGGAATTACTTTTATCTATCTTGGTACACTCTCTGGCACAGTCTGCTTTTGGAAAGATAGAATGAAAGGTTTCTATCACTTGTGTGTTCTCTGGGTGAGCTGTCTTTTGAACAGAGCAGAATCATGCCATCAATAATTCCAATTTGATAAGAATCCTGCAGGTTTGACAGATTGTCGTTACACTGAGGCTCATTTGATACCTGTGCCTGGCTTTAACAGTCTTCTCTGACGAACTAAACACTTCTCTCTCTCTCTCGCTTTCTCCATCTCCATTGACAGTCCCTGAGAGCCCTGACATCTCCCTCCCTCTCTCTCTCCCTCCTTCCCCCCCGTCTCTCAACTACACTCTTCTCCCATCTTTCCCTGGGACTAGCAGGCTGCAGAGGGCTGATAACCACAGTCCAACACCCTGAATAAAGAGATGGACACCCGGGAGGCAAGGAGAGTTGGGGGGTGAGGAGATAGAGGAGGATGATGGGTGAGGAGGATGAGGGGTGAGGAGGTTGAGGAGGATGATGGGTGAAGAATTGAGGAGGATAAGGGGTGAAGGGGTTGAGGAGGATGAGGGGTGAAGGGGTGAGGAGGATGAGGTGTGAAGGGTTGAGGAGGATTAAGGATGAAGAGTGAAGAGGATGAGGGATGAAAGGTTTGAGGAGGATGAGGGATGAAGGGTGAGGAGGATGAGGGATGAAGGGTGAGGAGGATGAGGGATGAAAGGTTTGAGGAGGATAAGGGGTGAAGGCGTTGAGGAGGATGAGGGGTGAAGGGGTGAGGAGGATGAGGGGTGAAGGGTTGAGGAGGATTAAGGATGAAGAGTGAAGAGGATGAGGGATGAAGGGTTGAGGAGGATGAGGGATGAAGGGTGAGGAGGATGAGGGATGAAAGGTTTGAGGAGGATGAGGGGTGAAGGGTTGAGGAGGATGAGGGGTGAAGGGGTGAGGAGGATGAGGGGTGAAGGGTTGAGGAGGATGAGGGATGAAGAGTGAAGAGGATGAGGGATGAAGGGTTGAGGAGGATGAGGGATGAAGGGTGAGGAGGATGAGGGATGAAAGGTTTGAGGAGGATGAGGGGTGAAGGGTTGAGGAGGCTGAGGGGTGAAGGGGTGAGGAGGATGAGGGGTGAAGGGTTGAGGAGGATGAGGGATGAAGAGTGAAGAGGATGAGGGATGAAGGGTTGAGGAGGATGAGGGATGAAGGGTGAGGAGGATGAGGGATGAAAGGGTTGAGGAGGATGAGGGGTGAAGGGTTTAGGAGGATGAGGGGTGAAGGGGTGAGGAGGATGAGGGGTGAAGGGTTGAGGAGGATGAGGGGTGAAGGGGGAGGAGGATGAGGGGTGAAGGGTTTAGGAGGATGAGGGGTGAAGGGGGAGGAGGATAAGGGGTGAAGGGTTGAGGAGGATGAGGGGTGAAGGGGGATGAGGGGTGAAGAGGATGAGGGGTGAAGGGTTTAGGAGGATGAGGGTTGAAAGGGTTGAGGAGGATGAGGGGTGAAGGGGGATGAGGGGTAAGGAGGATGAGGGGTGAAGGGTTTAGGAGGATGAGGGGTGAAGGGGTTGAGGAGGATGAGGGGTGAAGGGGGATGAGGGGTGAAGAGGATGAGGGGTGAAGGGTTTAGGAGGATGAGGGTTGAAAGGGGGAGGAGGATGGGGGTGAAGGGTTGAGGAGGCTGAGGGGTGAAGGGGTAAGGAGGATGAGGGGTGAAGGGTTGAGGAGGATGAGGGGTGAAGGGTTGAGGAGGCTGAGGGGTGAAGGGTTGAGGAGGCTGAGGGGTGAAGGGTTGAGGAGGCTGAGGGGTGAAGGGTTGAGGAGGATGAGGGGTGAAGGGTTGAGGAGGATGAGGGGTGAAGGGTTGAGGAGGCTGAGGGGTGAAGGGGTAAGGAGGATGAGGGGTGAAGGGTTGAGGAGGATGAGGGGTGAAGGGTTGAGGAGGATTAAGGATGAAGAGTGAAGAGGATGAGGGATGAAGGGTGAGGAGGATGAGGGATGAAGGGTGAGGAGGATGAGGGATGAAAGGTTTGAGGAGGATGAGGGGTGAAGGGTTTAGGAGGATGAGGGGTGAAGGGGGAGGAGGATAAGGGGTGAAGGGTTGAGGAGGATGAGGGGTGAAGGGGGATGAG
>NC_052332.1:30921585-30959085 GCF_016432855.1 Salvelinus namaycush | reverse complement strand
TATATCACAATACAGATGTAAGATCTTAATTTGATCACTCTTTTGTTTCTGAGAATTTTCCTTCACAGCAGGAAATGGAAACTTGCAGTGTATTTGAGTTTTTTAAAAGGGTTTTAAAGTTTGAAATTTCCACGTAGAAATTTCAGACTTGATTTGCCGTAATGAAAAATGTATCAACCCCTACAAAAATGTCCATTCATTATAATCCACATTGTAATTCACATTTCCTGTTGCTACAAGATTATTCTGCTGTAGCAAACTGGCTCAAATTAAGATCCTACATCTGTAGTGTATGTTCAAAACCTGATGTGTGTCTGTTTATGTGTGTTTGACATAGAGTTGAGCCTGTGAGATTAGGTCTCCCCCTCTCCTCTAATCCCACTCCCCTCCTTCCTGTTTCCTGCTTCTCTCCTGGTCTGAAGGGAGCTGAGGAGTGATGGACTGGCCACTGACATCCTCACAGTGCATTCAGCAGGCCTACTGGAGTGAGAGGCCCTCTGAGAAAAACATTACACTTCACTCTCTAATCTTATTATAAGGGCCCCCATATGATAGCGCATGGACCTGTGTGACTGTCTACACGTAGCCTGTATACATGTGTTAGAGAGAGAGAGAGAGAGAGAGAGAGAGAGAGAGAGAGAGAGAGAGAGAGAGAGAGAGAGAGAGAGAGAGAGAGAGAGAGAGAGAGAGAGACGAAGACAAATGTTTTCCTCCTTTATTCCTCTTCAGGGATGTCAAACAGCCCGGTGGTACTACTGTCCTTGTTCTCTCCTCTCCCAGGACATCACCTGACCCAGTTACTGTAGGGAGCTGGCTACTGGCTACTGGACAGGGTCCATTTCTGTGTGGGTGTTCAGCCAGAGTTGAATAACACAGCTGTGAACCAAAATGGCTGACCTTAGCAGTGGGGATTAAGTGTATTAAACCTACCCTACATGTCTGGCATTCATTTGGGCTCAGAAATGTGCAAGTTACAATTGACTCAATGCCTGGAATTTTGGGTAACGTTCTAATATGGTGGCTGAAATGTCTGTGCTACAGCAGAACTTATTGAAGTAGAAACAGCAGCATTTCCACACAACAGACAAAAGTTTTTAACAATCATAGACTGTTGTCTGCAGAACGTTGGAAAATATTAAAGGTGCACTATGCAGAAATTGCTCCGCCATTTCCTGGTTGCTAAAATTCGAATAGTTTGCCTAATTTCAGTTTATGTGACAAAACAAGCAAGTATAGTGTAGAGAATCATTGTACCATCTAAACCACTGTTCATTATATTTTGCAAAACCTAAAGTAAAAGACGCAAAACTAAATTTATGAATGGGAAGCATAGAAATAGCGCACATAGAAGAGACCTACCGCTTCTTAGACTTGCGTTCAATGAGAATAACAGATTTATAACTCTAATTTCTATGTGAATTTGGTCGGGTCACCCAAAAAGTTACATATTGCAGCTTTAACTCAACATTTATGTCACGTTGCAGTGAGCTAATTGCTGAGATTGTTCAAGAGTTGACAGTAGTAATGTTCTGGGTTTTTTCTTCTCCCTGGTTGGATTTTAGTTCTGTAGCTAATCTCACACCAAAGGGGTGATCTGAAAGAGTCCAGATGACTTCCCACATATCCCTCCCTGGCTAACAAAAGACACTGAGCTATGGGTGAGATTAAACTTCATAAAAGACCAATTAAGGAGAGCTGGAGTGGAACAAAGAAGCTCAGAGTCCTCCCTCCCTTCCCCAGAGAGAGAGACACACAGTGGAACAGCTTTCTACATGATCAAGGAGCCTCACCGACTACTGAGGGAAAGACAGTGGTACAGTTGGCATGGTTTGATAGGCATTGTAACTAAACCAGTGTGTGTCACTGTGGATGTTTAGAACAAAGGGTTTAGGATTAAGTCAACCTCAAATCAAAGGGAGCCTTGTTTCTCTGTAATTGTTTCTGTTTAACTGATAGGGACTCAATGGTAACAAATGTGACAGAGATAACTCATTATGTTTATAAAGGTTTATAACAAGTTTATAAAGAGTAGTTCACAATTATCATCGTGTGTTGAAGGAGACACACTTTGGTCCTGTTTACAGGATTGTTTTCAAAGTGTGCACAATCTCCATATACTTTCAGCATGTTGACTGTCGTGTGTTTAAGTCGTTCTTTTCCTTTTTGTGGTTCTGTTGTTCAATCTTGACCCATTTCTCTCCCCCCCATCACTCAAGTCTCATCCTTATAAGAAACTCTGGACAGAAAATGGTTTGCATGTATCTCCATGTCAGTCCGACTGGGAGATCCTCCAGCACACTAAAGACCGGGACATTAACCAAAGAAAAGGTCAGCTCTCACACACACTTCTACATACGCACTCAAATGTGCTCTGACGCAAAAGTACACACATCGACTGCAGAAATAATATGACCGACATCTACTGTCAGGTTCCACTCGCTACCGTCTGCCATACTAACCATATCAACGTTGGGGTCCTCATTGGTTACAGAGTAATACAAACTGTATTACAACTGTATATAGATATTTTCACAAGAGAAAACATGCAGATATACCTCACACACGCGCACGCACGCACGCACGCACGCACGCACGCACGCACGCACGCACGCACGCACGCACGCACGCACGCACACACACACACACACACACACACACACACACACACACACACACACACACACACACACACACACACACACACACATACACATACACATACACACACAGTGACTAATCCGCAGTGGGAGGTGGACAGCTTGACGCTGGAGGACAGTCAGTCTGAATGGCACAACAGACTCAGGCTAAATAAACCATCCAAAGATCTGCACATCCAAGCCCAGATACAACAGAATACTTCCATGGGTCTCCTCTTTCATTTGACACCTCCTCCTCCCTCTCTTTCACAAGCCAAGGAAAAACAGACACATCGAGGGGTAGAGCTCAAGATCTTCCTTCCAATGTTCTCTGTTCTTAGAGGCTTAAGACAGGGGGGTTTGAAGCACTAAACATTTTTGGAAGGGGTTTTTAGGTTCCAAATTGAAACAAGACCTTGTATGAAACCTTGTATGATGATGGATGAAATTACTAGAGTGAACATGTAATGTGTATGCTCTGTGTGTGTGTGTGTGTGTGTGTGTGTGTGTGTGTGTGTGTGTGTGTGTGTGTGTGTGTGTGTGTGTGTGTGTGTGTGTGTGTGTGTATATGAATCACAGCACACCTCTGTCTCACAGCCAGGTGCAGATCACCTACTGCAGTGGTTCCCAACCAGGGATACTAGGACTTGAGTACTTGAGAAGACTCATGAGACCATAGGCTTACTGGTATAATGTACATGAGTGGGTACTTCAGGGGTACTCCGGGCAGAGCATAATTCAATTGGTGGTACAGTAACTGGAAAAGGTTGGGAACCTACTGCACACACACATTAAAACACACACACACACACACACACACACACACACACACACCCTCTCACTTTCTGTCAGCCCATTTCTAATTTCTACTTGACTTGATAGCAGTCTCTCCTCGACACCCTCTGGCAGAAATGACCCTCGCCATAAGAGTCATTCTCTGGCTCTGTCCTATTTGATAGGCTGTGGCCTCATTCCCTCTCCTCTGTGTGCTCCCTCTCACAGTGAGTGGTGTGTGGGTGGAGGAGCAGGGGAGAGCACTAGGGTCGCCTGCCTCGCCCCATGCCAGCCTGTCAGCGTGTCACTGACATTGATGCATGGCTTGGAGGGGTGGTGGGCTGTTTCATTCCCATCATCAACCCCGACTACTGTCCACCCGACTGCCATCCACCAGACTGCCGTCCACCAGACAAATTTCCATGTGTATCACATCTCATTTGTGACTAAAATATCATTGATAACCAACCCATACCCACTCAGAAAAATCTGCCTAGAACGAGGTCACAGTCTGCAGAGGCAACTTCATCAGAGAGAGAGAGTGAGAGAGGGGGGAGAGACAGAGTGAGTGACAGAGAGAGAGAGAGAGAGAGAGAGAGAGAGAGAGAGAGAGAGAGAGAGAGAGAGAGAGAGAGAGAGAGAGAGAGAGAGTGAGAGAGGGGGGAGAGACAGAGTGAGTGACAGAGAGAGAGAGAGAGAGAGAGAGAGAGAGAGAGAGAGAGAGAGAGAGAGAGAGAGAGAGAGAGAGAGAGAGAGAGAGAGAGAGAGAGAGAGAGAGAGAGAACAAGTGTTTCTGGAGTAGAGGCCGATTGGCCTGTAGATTACCGCTGCGTCACTCGGATGCCTGTTTAACTCTTCAAGGGGCTAATCGTGGGATTAAGCCACAGAGGATGATGTCTGGGGGTGTCAGTGAGGGGGGAGGATTGCTTTAAATGCAAATCCTTTTCTTATAAAAATCGGTTCCATTTAATAGGATTTCTGGGAAGAGATCCGCATTTCCGCGGCAGGGGAGACAGTCGGCAAGTCCTGACTGCACTGACGCGCTCACACAGCAGAGAGAGAGAGGCGATGGAAAGAGTAACAAAATAAAAGAGTGCAGGGGAGGGGCGACGAGGCCCTAACTCTTTCACATAGGGCCTCTTGTATTCTGAATAAAAAACATTCTTTCAGCGTTTGCTGGTTTTAGACACTGAGTTTATGGGCTGTGAAGCAGAATGTCACTCATCGCGGCGCTCTATCCACAGAGAAGGTATGAAGACAGAGAAAGAGCGAGGGGGTGATGAGAGAAAAGAGGAGGTGGAGGAAAAGCAACAGAGAGGATGGTGTCTTTTTGGGGGTTAGCTCATCATGGAGGCTGATTGTGAAGGCTCACTGGCTCAATGGCTCACTGGGATGGAAGTCTGCTTTTTCTTCAAACTCTTCTCAACAAAGACCACTAAATATCTGTTATACGATATGCGCAGGGATCAACCTTTGTTTAATCATTGACACACACACACACACTTGCGCACACACACACACGCACACACACACTAATCTCAGAGGTTTTAGGCCCCTTTTGAGGATTTTACCCTGTGGACCGAATCCAATGTACCCCACGGACGCCTAGCTTAACTTGGCCAAATTAATAATTACCAGCATTGCCCTTTTTAATACCTTCACAGTCCTGCAGGGACCACATGCATGTCACGCTTCAAAAATTATCAAATGCTGTTTGAATATTATTTAAAATATATATATATATCTTTAACAGTTGTTGGATTCTGGCTTGAAATATACCTATTCATGTTACCATGCTACAACTTATTGATGACTTTACATGTATAAGGAATGTATATGTTGGGGTCAATGAAGGGTGAATAGGAACTCTGTGTATGGAAAGTTATTGAGTAAGACAAGGGAAAGTGACGAAAGTTCATATTCTGTTCAAACATGTTATTGCTGAATATTCATATTTCTAAGGAAAGAGGCCAAGAGCAACAGTCTAGTTTCAGTTGCTGATAGGGCAGGCAAGTTGCTGATAGGACAGGCAAGTTGTTGATAGGGCAGGCAAGTTGCTGATAGGGCAGGCAAGTTGCTGATAGGACAGGCAAGTTGCTGACAGGACAGGCAAGTTGCTGACAGGACAGGCAAGTTGCTGATAGGGCAGGCAAGTTGCTGATAGGGCAGGCAAGTTGCTGATAGGGCAGGCAAGTTGCTGATAGGGCAGGCAAGTTGCTGATAGGGCAGGCAAGTTGCTGATAGTGCAGGCAAGTTGCTGATAGGGCAGGCAAGTTGCTGATAGGGCAGGCAAGTTGCTGATAGGACAGGCAAGTTGCTGATAGGGCAGGCAAGTTGCTGATAGGGCAGGCAAGTTGCTGATAGGGCAGGCAAGTTGCTGATAGGGCAGGCAAGTTGCTGATAGGACAGGCACGTTGCTGATAGGACAGGCACGTTGCTGATAGGGCAGGCACGTTGCTGATAGGGCAGGCAAGTTGCTGATAGGGCAGGCAAGTTACTGACAGGACAGGCAAGTTGTTGATAGGGCAGGCAAGTTGCTGATAGGGCAGGTAAGTTGCTGATAGGACAGGCAAGTTGCTGATAGGACAGGCAAGTTGCTGATAGGGCAGGCAAGTTGTTGATAGGGCAGGCAAGTTGCTGATAGGGCAGGCAAGTTGCTGATAGGGCAGGCAAGTTGCTGATAGTGCAGGCAAGTTGCTGACAGGACAGGCAAGTTGCTGATAGGACAGGCAAGTTGCTGATAGGGCAGGCAAGTTGTTGATAGGGCAGGCAAGTTGCTGATAGGGCAGGCAAGTTGCTGATAGGGCAGGCAAGTTGCTGATAGTGCAGGCAAGTTGCTGACAGGACAGGCAAGTTGCTGATAGGACAGGCAAGTTGCTGATAGTGCAGGCAAGTTGCTGACAGGACAGGCAAGTTGCTGACAGGGCAGGCAAGTTGCTGATAGGGCAGGCAAGTTGCTGATAGGGCAGGCAAGTTGCTGATAGGGCAGGCAAGTTGCTGATAGGACAGGCAAGTTGCTGACAGGACAGGCAAGTTGCTGATAGGACAGGCAAGTTGCTGATAGGGCAGGCAAGTTGCTGATAGGGCAGGCAAGTTGCTGATAGGGCAGGCAAGTTGCTGATAGGGCAGGCAAGTTGCTGATAGGACAGGCAAGTTGCTGATAGGACAGGCAAGTTGCTGATAGGACAGGCAAGTTGCTGATAGGGCAGGCAAGTTGCTGATAGGGCAGGCAAGTTGCTGATAGGGCAGGCAAGTTGCTGATAGGGCAGGCAAGTTGCTGATAGGGCAGGCAAGTTGCTGATAGGACAGGCAAGTTGCTGATAGGACAGGTAAGTTGCTGATAGGACAGGCAAGTTGCTGATAGGGCAGGCAAGTTGCTGATAGGGCAGGCAAGTTGCTGATAGGGCAGGCAAGTTGCTGACAGTGCAGGCAAGTTGCTGACAGGACAGGCAAGTTGCTGATAGGACAGGCAAGTTGCTGACAGGGCAGGCAGGTTGCTGACAGGACAGGCAAGTTGCTGATAGGACAGGCAAGTTGCTGATAGGGCAGGCAAGTTGCTGATAGGGCAGGCAAGTTGCTGATAGGACAGGCAAGTTGCTGATAGGGCAGGCAAGTTGCTGATAGGGCAGGCAAGTTGCTGATAGGGCAGGCAAGTTGCTGATAGTGCAGGCAAGTTGCTGATAGGACAGGCACGTTGCTGATAGGGCAGGCACGTTGCTGATAGGGCAGGCAAGTTGCTGATAGGACAGGCAAGTTGCTGATAGGACAGGCAAGTTGCTGATAGGACAGGCAAGTTGCTGATAGGGCAGGCAAGTTGCTGATAGGGCAGGCAAGTTGCTGATAGGACAGGCAAGTTGATGATAGGACAGGCAAGTTGATGATAGGACAGGCAAGTTGCTGATAGGGCAGGCAAGTTGCTGATAGGGCAGGCAAGTTGCTGATAGGGCAGGCAAGTTGCTGATAGGGCAGGCAAGTTGCTGATAGGACAGGCAAGTTGCTGATAGGACAGGCAAGTTGCTGATAGGACAGGCAAGTTGCTGATAGGGCAGGCAAGTTGCTGATAGGGCAGGCAAGTTGCTGATAGGGCAGGCAAGTTGCTGATAGTGCAGGCAAGTTGCTGACAGGACAGGCAAGTTGCTGATAGGACAGGCAAGTTGCTGATAGGACAGGCAAGTTGCTGATAGGACAGGCAAGTTGCTGATAGGGCAGGCAAGTTGCTGATAGGGCAGGCAAGTTGCTGATAGGGCAGGCAAGTTGCTGATAGTGCAGGCAAGTTGCTGATAGGACAGGCACGTTGCTGATAGGGCAGGCACGTTGCTGATAGGGCAGGCAAGTTGCTGATAGGGCAGGCAAGTTGCTGACAGGACAGGCAAGTTGCTGATAGGACAGGCAAGTTGCTGATAGGGCAGGCAAGTTGCTGATAGGGCAGGCAAGTTGCTGATAGGGCAGGCAAGTTGCTGATAGGGCAGGCAAGTTGCTGATAGGGCAGGCAAGTTGCTGATAGGACAGGCAAGTTGCTGATAGGACAGGCAAGTTGCTGATAGGACAGGCAAGTTGCTGATAGGGCAGGCAAGTTGCTGATAGGGCAGGCAAGTTGCTGATAGGACAGGCAAGTTGCTGATAGGACAGGCAAGTTGCTGATAGGGCAGGCAAGTTGCTGATAGGGCAGGCAAGTTGCTGATAGGGCAGGCAAGTTGCTGATAGGGCAGGCAAGTTGCTGATAGGGCAGGCAAGTTGCTGATAGGACAGGCAAGTTGCTGATAGGACAGGCAAGTTGCTGATAGGACAGGCAAGTTGCTGATAGGGCAGGCAAGTTGCTGATAGGGCAGGCAAGTTGCTGATAGGGCAGGCAAGTTGCTGATAGGACAGGCAAGTTGCTGATAGGACAGGCAAGTTGCTGATAGGGCAGGCAAGTTGCTGATAGGGCAGGCAAGTTGCTGATAGGGCAGGCAAGTTGCTGATAGTGCAGGCAAGTTGCTGATAGGACAGGCACGTTGCTGATAGGGCAGGCACGTTGCTGATAGGGCAGGCAAGTTGCTGATAGGGCAGGCAAGTTGCTGATAGGACAGGCAAGTTGCTGATAGGACAGGCAAGTTGCTGATAGGACAGGCAAGTTGCTGATAGGGCAGGCAAGTTGCTGATAGGACAGGCAAGTTGCTGATAGGGCAGGCAAGTTGCTGATAGGGCAGGCAAGTTGCTGATAGGACAGGCAAGTTGCTGATAGGACAGGCAAGTTGCTGATAGGACAGGCAAGTTGCTGATAGGACAGGCAAGTTGCTGATAGGACAGGCAAGTTGCTGATAGGACAGGCAAGTTGCTGATAGGACAGGCAAGTTGCTGATAGGGCAGGCAAGTTGCTGATAGGGCAGGCAAGTTGCTGATAGGACAGGCAAGTTGCTGATAGGACAGGCAAGTTGCTGATAGGACAGGCAAGTTGCTGATAGGGCAGGCAAGTTGCTGATAGGACAGGCAAGTTGCTGATAGGACAGGCAAGTTGCTGATAGGGCAGGCAAGTTGCTGATAGCACAGGCAAGTTGCTGATAGGACAGGCAAGTTGCTGATAGGACAGGCAAGTTGCTGATAGGGCAGGCAAGTTGCTGATAGGGCAGGCAAGTTGCTGATAGGACAGGCAAGTTGCTGATAGGACAGGCAAGTTGCTGATAGGACAGGCAAGTTGCTGATAGGGCAGGCAAGTTGCTGATAGCACAGGCAAGTTGCTGATAGGACAGGCAAGTTGCTGATAGGACAGGCAAGTTGCTGATAGGGCAGGCAAGTTGCTGATAGGGCAGGCAAGTTGCTGATAGGACAGGCAAGTTGCTGATAGGGCAGGCAAGTTGCTGATAGGGCAGGCAAGTTGCTGATAGGGCAGGCAAGTTGCTGATAGGGCAGGCAAGTTGCTGATAGGACAGGCAAGTTGCTGATAGGACAGGCAAGTTGCTGATAGGACAGGCAAGTTGCTGATAGGGCAGGCAAGTTGCTGATAGGGCAGGCAAGTTGCTGATAGGGCAGGCAAGTTGCTGATAGGGCAGGCAAGTTGCTGATAGGGCAGGCAAGTTGCTGACAGGACAGGCAAGTTGCTGATAGGACAGGCAAGTTGCTGATAGGGCAGGCAAGTTGCTGACAGGACAGGCAAGTTGCTGATAGGACAGGCAAGTTGCTGATAGAGCAGGCAAGTTGCTGATAGGGCAGGCAAGTTGCTGATAGGACAGGCAAGTTGCTGATAGGGCAGGCAAGTTGCTGATAGGACAGGCAAGTTGCTGATAGGACAGGCAAGTTGCTGATAGGGCAGGCAAGTTGCTGATAGGGCAGGCAAGTTGCTGATAGGGCAGGCAAGTTGCTGATAGGGCAGGCAAGTTGCTGATAGGACAGGCAAGTTGCTGATAGGACAGGCAAGTTGCTGATAGGACAGGCAAGTTGCTGATAGGGCAGGCAAGTTGCTGATAGGGCAGGCAAGTTGCTGATAGGGCAGGCAAGTTGCTGATAGGGCAGGCAAGTTGCTGATAGGGCAGGCAAGTTGCTGACAGGACAGGCAAGTTGCTGATAGGACAGGCAAGTTGCTGATAGGGCAGGCAAGTTGCTGACAGGACAGGCAAGTTGCTGATAGGACAGGCAAGTTGCTGATAGAGCAGGCAAGTTGCTGATAGGGCAGGCAAGTTGCTGATAGGACAGGCAAGTTGCTGATAGGGCAGGCAAGTTGCTGATAGGACAGGCAAGTTGCTGATAGGACAGGCAAGTTGCTGATAGGGCAGGCAAGTTGCTGATAGGGCAGGCAAGTTGCTGATAGGGCAGGCAAGTTGCTGATAGTGCAGGCAAGTTGCTGATAGGACAGGCACGTTGCTGATAGGGCAGGCACGTTGCTGATAGGGCAGGCAAGTTGCTGATAGGGCAGGCAAGTTGCTGATAGGACAGGCAAGTTGCTGATAGGACAGGCAAGTTGCTGATAGGACAGGCAAGTTGCTGATAGGGCAGGCAAGTTGCTGATAGGACAGGCAAGTTGCTGATAGGGCAGGCAAGTTGCTGATAGGGCAGGCAAGTTGCTGATAGGACAGGCAAGTTGCTGATAGGACAGGCAAGTTGCTGATAGGACAGGCAAGTTGCTGATAGGACAGGCAAGTTGCTGATAGGACAGGCAAGTTGCTGATAGGACAGGCAAGTTGCTGATAGGACAGGCAAGTTGCTGATAGGGCAGGCAAGTTGCTGATAGGGCAGGCAAGTTGCTGATAGGACAGGCAAGTTGCTGATAGGACAGGCAAGTTGCTGATAGGACAGGCAAGTTGCTGATAGGGCAGGCAAGTTGCTGATAGGACAGGCAAGTTGCTGATAGGACAGGCAAGTTGCTGATAGGGCAGGCAAGTTGCTGATAGCACAGGCAAGTTGCTGATAGGACAGGCAAGTTGCTGATAGGACAGGCAAGTTGCTGATAGGGCAGGCAAGTTGCTGATAGGGCAGGCAAGTTGCTGATAGGACAGGCAAGTTGCTGATAGGACAGGCAAGTTGCTGATAGGACAGGCAAGTTGCTGATAGGGCAGGCAAGTTGCTGATAGCACAGGCAAGTTGCTGATAGGACAGGCAAGTTGCTGATAGGACAGGCAAGTTGCTGATAGGGCAGGCAAGTTGCTGATAGGGCAGGCAAGTTGCTGATAGGACAGGCAAGTTGCTGATAGGGCAGGCAAGTTGCTGATAGGGCAGGCAAGTTGCTGATAGGGCAGGCAAGTTGCTGATAGGGCAGGCAAGTTGCTGATAGGACAGGCAAGTTGCTGATAGGACAGGCAAGTTGCTGATAGGACAGGCAAGTTGCTGATAGGGCAGGCAAGTTGCTGATAGGGCAGGCAAGTTGCTGATAGGGCAGGCAAGTTGCTGATAGGGCAGGCAAGTTGCTGACAGGACAGGCAAGTTGCTGATAGGACAGGCAAGTTGCTGATAGGGCAGGCAAGTTGCTGACAGGACAGGCAAGTTGCTGATAGGACAGGCAAGTTGCTGATAGAGCAGGCAAGTTGCTGATAGGGCAGGCAAGTTGCTGATAGGACAGGCAAGTTGCTGATAGGGCAGGCAAGTTGCTGATAGGACAGGCAAGTTGCTGATAGGACAGGCAAGTTGCTGATAGGGCAGGCAAGTTGCTGATAGGGCAGGCAAGTTGCTGATAGGGCAGGCAAGTTGCTGATAGGGCAGGCAAGTTGCTGATAGGACAGGCACGTTGCTGATAGGGCAGGCACGTTGCTGATAGGGCAGGCAAGTTGCTGATAGGGCAGGCAAGTTGCTGATAGGACAGGCAAGTTGCTGATAGGACAGGCAAGTTGCTGATAGGACAGGCAAGTTGCTGATAGGGCAGGCAAGTTGCTGATAGGACAGGCAAGTTGCTGATAGGGCAGGCAAGTTGCTGATAGGGCAGGCAAGTTGCTGATAGGACAGGCAAGTTGCTGATAGGACAGGCAAGTTGCTGATAGGACAGGCAAGTTGCTGATAGGACAGGCAAGTTGCTGATAGGACAGGCAAGTTGCTGATAGGACAGGCAAGTTGCTGATAGGACAGGCAAGTTGCTGATAGGGCAGGCAAGTTGCTGATAGGACAGGCAAGTTGCTGATAGGACAGGCAAGTTGCTGATAGGACAGGCAAGTTGCTGATAGGGCAGGCAAGTTGCTGATAGGACAGGCAAGTTGCTGATAGGACAGGCAAGTTGCTGATAGGGCAGGCAAGTTGCTGATAGCACAGGCAAGTTGCTGATAGGACAGGCAAGTTGCTGATAGGACAGGCAAGTTGCTGATAGGGCAGGCAAGTTGCTGATAGGGCAGGCAAGTTGCTGATAGGACAGGCAAGTTGCTGATAGGACAGGCAAGTTGCTGATAGGGCAGGCAAGTTGCTGATAGGACAGGCAAGTTGCTGATAGGGCAGGCAAGTTGCTGATAGGGCAGGCAAGTTCCTGATAGGACAGGCAAGTTGCTGATAGGGCAGGCAAGTTGCTGATAGGGCAGGCAAGTTGCTGATAGGACAGGCAAGTTGCTGATAGGGCAGGCAAGTTGCTGATAGGACAGGCAAGTTGCTGATAGGACAGGCAAGTTGCTGATAGGACAGGCAAGTTGCTGATAGGGCAGGCAAGTTGCTGATAGGGCAGGCAAGTTGCTGATAGGGCAGGCAAGTTGCTGTGGAACTAGGACAATGAGGGGTGTGGAACTCAACTCTAAAGAATGTCAACAGTTGAAGAGAGAAGACACTGCTGGGAGGGGGGCCATAGGGGCCACCCCGAAGAACATCAGACTACAGTCATGTCCCATACACACTCACTTCCATGCCCATGAGGGTTCTGGACTTAGGCAGGGCCATGACAATACCAGTAAGAGGAACCAACTGAGTTTCTGCCTAGCAACAGAGAAGGATTGTTTATCTTAGACATGCAAGGAAAAGACTCTGCGTAGTCCCAAGTGGCGCAGTGGTCTAAGGCACTGCATCTCAGTGCTAGAGGCGTCACTACAGACCCTGGTTTGATTCCAGGCTGTATCACATCCTGCCGTGATTGGGATTCCCATAGGGCGGCGCACAATTGGGTTCGGGTTTGGCCAGGGTAGGCTGTCACTAGTTAAGTAAAGGTTCAAATAAAAAACAGTCGGAAAGTATAAATATGTGCTAGTGTGACTGATATGTTGTGCTTGCAGCTGAGGCACCCAGTGTGTTGAATAAACTTGGTTTGAGCTTTTTCTAGTCGTCCGTTTGAGTTTTTACCCTGTTTCTTCAAAACCTAACACAGTTAAGGGAAAGAGGTCACATTCAATAGATTAGCAGAACTCCCAGCAGATTCTCTTTCTACTCCTTCTGTTGTGAGTCCAGAAGGAAAGTAGAGAACAGATGTTAGAGGTGGGTTTTCTACAGGAAAACGCTACAGTCTAGGTCTAGATCCTCAAAACTCTTCTCAATGGTAAGTGAAGCAAGCCTACACAGTATCGTTGTGGGCTAGGATGCAGAGTGAATCGTAATAGTTCAAAAACTTATTGAGGCAGGGGACAACAAGACCTCTAAAATGACCTGAACTGAAATTTTTAAAATGAAACATAATCATGAATTGATTTTGGCGTTACTGTGGCTAATTAGTGACCTTGTAGTAGGCATACCAAACTAATCCCTTCAAGTCTCCTGTAATGCCATAGCCGTGCTCGGGTGTTATCAATGCCTGTCAAACAGCACCATGTTAATTGTTTGTAGATAGAAGGGACCAGGTGTCTCCATTTCAGCATGCAGTGTGGAACTAATCGGAGCCATGCCGTTCAGGATTGATTGGTAGTGGAACACCACAGAACTGGGCAGGGTGCATATATACAGACTGTGGACTGGCGGGGTCACCTTTCCAAAACGCACATGCTCCCACACACACAGACAAGCACAAATTCAACAATGTACACAACCACAACCACACACACACACACACACACACACACACACACACACACACACACACAACCACACACACACACACACAACCACAACCACACACACACACACACACACACACACACACACACACACACACACACACACACACACACACACACACACACACACACACACACACACACAATTCATTATCACCTCTCTATCTTTAATGAATCCATGTAGGTATGTTGTCTTGGACTGTTTTTAAAAGACATACATATATATGTAAAGATATATATATATACACAGTACCGTTCAAAAGTTTGGGGTCACATAGAAATGTACTTGTTTTTTAAGGAAAAGCACATTTTTGGACCATTAAAATAACATCAAATTGATCAGAAATACAGAGTAGACATTGTTAATGTTGTAAATGACTATTGTAGCTGGAAACTGCTGATTTTTATGGAATATCTACATAGGCATACAGAGGCCCATTATCAGCAACCATCACTCCCGTGTTCCAATGGCACATTGTGTTAGCTAATCCAAGTTTATCATTTTAAAAGGCTAATTGATCATTAGAAAACCACTTTGCAATTATGTTAGCACAGCTGAAAACTGCTGTGCTATTTAAAGAAGCAATAAAGCTGGCCTTCTTTAGACTAGTTGTTTGTGGGTTCGATTACACGCTCAAAATGGCCAGAAACAAAGAACTTTCTTCTGAAACTCGTCAGTCTATTTTTGTTCTGAGAAATGAAGGCTATTCCATGCGAGAAATTGCCAAGAAACTTAAGATCTCATACAATGCTATGTACTACTCCCTTCACAGAACAGCGCAAACTGGCTCTAACCAGAATAGAAAGAGGAGTGGGAGGCCCCGGTGCACAACTGAGCAAGGCGACAAGTACATTAGAGTGTCTAGTTTGAGAAACAGACGCCTCACAAGTCCTCAACTGGCAGCTTCATTAAATAGTACCCGCAAAACACCAGTCTCAATGTCAACAGTGAAGAGGCGACTCCGGGATGTTGGCCTTCTAGGCAGAGTTGCAAAGAAAAAGCCATAACTCAGACTGGCAAATAAAAACTAAAGATTAAGATGGACAAAAGAACACAGACACTGGGCGGAGGAACTCTGTCTAGAAGGCCAGCATCCCGGAGTCGCCTCTTCACTGTTGACATTGAGACTGGTGTTTTGCGGGTACTATTTAATGAAGCTGCCAGTTGAGGACTTGTGAGGCGTCTGTTTATTTCAGCTTTTATTTCTTTCATCACATTCCCAGTGGGTCAGAAGTTTACATACACTCAATTACTATTTGGTAGCGTTGCCTTTAAATTGTTTAACTTGGGTCAAACGTTTCAGGTAGCCTTCCACAAGCTTCTCACAATAAGTTGGGTGAATTTTGGCCAATTCCTCCTGACAGAGCTGGTGTAACTGAGTCAGGTTTGTAGGCCTCCTTGCTCGCACACGCTTTTTCAGTTCTGCCGAGACATTTTCTATAGGATTGAGGTCAGGGCTTTGTGATGGCCCCTCCAATACCTTGACTTTGTTGTCCTTAAGCCATTTTGCCACAAATTGGAAGTATACTTGGGGTCATTGTCCATTTGGAAGACCCATTTGCGACCAAGCTTTAACTTCCTGACTGATGTCTTGAGATGTTGCTTCAATATATGCACCTAATTTTCCTCCCACATGATGCCATCTACTTTGTGAAGTGCACCAGTCCCTCCTGCAGCAAAGCACCCCCACAACATGATGCTGCCACCCCCGTGCTTCACGGTTGGGATGGTGTTCTTCAGCTTGCAAGCCTCTCCCTTTTCCTCCAAACATAACGATGGTCATTATTTCCAAACAGTTCTATTTTTGTTTCATCAGACCAGAGGACATTTCTCCAAAAAGTACGATCTTTGTCCCCATGTACAGTTGCAAACCGTAGTCTGGCTTTTTTATGGCAGTTTTGGAGCAGTGGCTTCTTCCTTGCTGAGCGGACTTTCAGGTTATGTCGATATAGGACTCCTTTTACTGTGGATATAGATACTTTTGTACCTGTTTCCTCCAGCATCTTCACAAGGTCCTTTGCTGTTATTCTGGGATTGATTTGCACTTTTCGCACCAAAGTATGTTCATTTCTAGGAGACAGAACGCGTCTCCTTCCTGAGCGGTATGACGGCTGCGTGGTCCCATGGTGTTTATACGTGTGTGCTATTGTATGTACAGATGAACGTGGTACCTTCAGGCTTTTGGAAATTGCCTCCAAGGATGAACCAGTCTTGGCTGATTTGCACAAAGTCATGCACTTTGTGCAAAGTCATGCACAAAGTCATGCACAAAGTAGATGTCCTAACTGACTTGTCAAAACTATAGTTTGTTCACAAGAAATTTGTGGAGGGGTTGAAAAACCAGTTCTAATGACTCCAACCTAAGTATATGTAAACTTCCGAATTCAACTGTATATACATAAATATATATTTCCAGTACCAGTCAAAAGTTTGAACACACCTACTCATACAATGGATTTTCTTTATTTTGACTATTTTCTACATTGTAGAATAATAGTGAAGACATCAAAACTATGAAATAACACATATGGAATAAGGTAGTAACCAAAAAAGTGTTAAACAAATCAAAATATGGTATAGATTTGACATTCTTCAAAGTAGCCACCGTTTGCCTTGATGACTGCTTGCACACATTCTCTCAACCAGCTTCTCCTGGAATGCTTTTCCAAACGTTTTGAAGGAGTTCCCACATATGCTGAGCACGTGTTCTCTGCTTTTCCTTCACTCTGTGGTCCAACTCATCCCAAACCATGTCAATTGGGTTGAGGTCGGGTGATTGTGGATGTCCAGTCATTTGATGCAGCACTCCATCACTAGCCTTTTTGGTCAAATAGCCTTTACACAGCCTGGACGTGTGTTGGGTCATTGTCCTGTTGAAAAACAAATTATAGTCCCACTAAGCGCAAACCAGATGGGATGGCGTATCACTGCAGAATGCTGTGGTAGCCATGCTGTTTAAGCGTGCTTTGAATTCTAAATAAATCACAGACAGTGTCACCAGCAAAGCACCTCCAACCCATCACACCTCCTCCTCCATGCTTCATGGTGGGAACCACACATGCGGAGATCATCCATTCACCTACTCTGTGTCTCACAATGACATGGAGGTTGGAACCAAAAATCTCAAATTTGGACTCATCAGACCAAAGGACAGATTTCCACTGGTTTAATGTCCATTGCTCATGTTTCTTGGCCCAAGCAAGTATCTTATTCTTATTGGTGTCCTTTAGTAGTGGTTTCTTTGCAGCAATTCGACCATGAAGGTCTGATTCATGCAGTCTCCTCTAAACAGTTGATGTTGAGATGTGAGATGCATTTATTCGTGCTGCAATTTCTGAGGCTGGTAACTCTAATGAACTTATCCTCTGCAGCAGAGGTAACTCTGGGTCTTCCTTTCCTGTGGCGGTCCTCATGAGAGACAGTTTCATCATAGGACTTGATCGTTTTTGCGACTGCACTTGAAGAAACTTTCAAAGTTAATGAAAGTTTCCGTATTGACTGACCTTCATGACTTAAAGTAATGACGTACTGTCATTTCTCTTTGCTTATTTGAGCTGTTCTTGCCATAATATGGACTTGGTCTTTTACCAACTAGGGCTATCTTTTATATACCACCCATACCTTGTCACAACACAACTGATTTGCTCAAACTCATTAAGGAAATAAATTCCACAAATTAACTTTTAACAAGGCACACGTGTTAATTGAAATGCAATCCAGGTGACTACCTCATGAAGCTGGTTGAGAGAATGCCAAGAGTGTGCAAAGCTGTCATCATGGCAATGGTTGGCTACTTTGAAGAATCTCAAATCTCAAATATATTTAGATTTGTTTAACACTTTTTTGGTTACTACATGATTCCATATGTGTTATTTCATAGTTTCAATGTCTTCACTATTATTGTACAATGTAGAAAATAGTACAAATAAAGACAAACCCTTGAATGAGTAGGTGTTCTAAAACTTTTGATTGGTAGTGTGTACTGTATATATATATATATATATATATAAGACACGTGCAACAAGTGAAAAGTGAATCTTCATTAATGGTGAAGTCTCACTCAGAGTTGAATTGCAATAGTTAGATAGTGGAGGCTTATGATTCTTCATACAAATAAAAATATGACACAGTAAAAACGTAGGAGTGTAGGATTGATTAACCATCATTATGATTTACAACTAGCATGTCACATTGTAACAAGCACGTGCGGCTGTTGGCTGTTACAACGTAACAGTGCAGTTGTTACAATGTAATATGTGATGCTGTTACAATGTAACAACAATCTGAAGTTGAATGCAAAACCGCACTAAATCATATTTTCATAAGCTATTAGGTGGCCAAATAACGCCACAGTACATTTTTCGTCGACAATAAGCAGTACATGAAACAGCCTTTTAATTGAGAACGTTGTAGAGGAGGTAATATGAACCAATCCGACCTACCTTCCTCTGCTGTCGACAGAAGCAAACACTCCAGCAGGACCAGCCAAAGTGGGGCAATGCGACTGGATATGAACTCCATAATGGCATCCAGAATATCCGTAATATAAACGAACTCCTTCGGTTGTGTGTGTCAAAAAGGTTAAACTGGTGATTTACTGGCACCGTCAGCTGGGCCGTGTACCCATTGGCCGCAACACTGACCACATCTGACACGGACAACAGTTCAAACACCAGTTTCACTGGGGAATGAGTGAAAAAAAAATGTGGTCACAATATTACAAGGAAAACCTCGCTTTGACTGACTGACGGTGGGAAGTCAATGACTCATGGAATAAGTCGATACAAATAAAAAACATCCGTTTTTAAAATCTAGAATAGTCAATAAAGTATTAACTTTCATACTAGGAAAAACGTTCCTTTATAGCACTAGAACATATTGCATATAGTGGCTATACAATTATATAGCGGAGTTGTCCTATGATCTTGTCCTATGTCCCCACTGTCACATTCAAGAAAGTGGACGCATGTAGATGAAACTTATCGTATCATTGGCTCTATTCGTTCCACTCTTTGTCCATGAACCCTCGACGACTTCTCCCGAATCTCCTCTCAATTCGATGTCTGCAGTCAAGGCACTTGCAAAAGACTCAATTGGCAAGATGAATGAAAACCATGTTACTGCTGTGTTCTGTTCGTTTCGGTAGTCTACTTTCTTTACAAACGACCAGATCCAGAATTGTATTAATATTTCTGTAAATTCCTCCCCAAAAATGAAGTGGATAGCTGATCGGGGACAACTGCGTGTCTCTGCCCTTGTCTTTAGGCTGTTCCCAATGATGTAGAACGATTTACAAATCACAGAGCTGAAAGAAAAATTTAACGAGAAATCACTCTCAAGAAAAATAAACCAGAAAAAAAAAGTTACGCACTTATTCCCGTCTACTCAGTAACCTCTCACTAGGGATGTTTCAACACACATTCAGAGCCGAATAGCACTAACCTACACTGACTGCTTACGCCCCGCCTCCACACACACAGTTTCGGCCAACCATAGGTCAATTCGAGCTGTAAGTCAAAAGAATCTGAAAATCAACGCATTCACCCGACCCCATTTTTGTGATATTTTTTGCAATTGTGTATGTAGGAGGGGAGAGCTGTTACTTCCTTTTCCTTGTTGCGAGCTTCGGTAGCCTAAGTGCCGGGAGTGATATTGTTCATACCAGAGAGTTATCATGTTTCATTCATGATACACAAATTGAAATAGCCAACAGGTTTTTGATATACTTTTACAGTGTTCTCTTTTATGATATTTAGTTTCATTCCAGTCTGCTCTGTAAACAATACATACTCGGCCTCCCGAGTGTCGCAGCAGTCTAAGGCACTGCATCTCAGTGTTAGAGGCGTCACTACAGACCCTGATTCGATTCCAGGCTGTATCACAACCGGCCGTCACCGGGAGTGCCATAGGGCGGCGCACAATTGACCCAGCGTCGTTAGGGTTTGGCCGGGGTAGGCCGTCATTGTAAATAAGAATATGTTCTTAACTGACTTGCCTAGTTAAATAAAAATACAGGCTACTACAATATCCATGGAAAAGAAACCTGACTGTTGTTGGTTTCATGTCATTCCCATGCAAATGCCCTATCTCCATGCAGAGTCGCAGGAAGCCGCTTTGTGGATTGGCCTGTTATTTCCTCGGCAGTGACTTCATTAAAGTTATGGAGCGGTTGGTCCTTTTCTTATGTAAATTATCTGGAAGACCCATGGTGGAAAACAATTAGTAGCAGCGAAAGACTGCCAGTGCAGGCTGAGAACGAGAAAGCTTGAGAATTAATTAGGTCTAAACTATGTGTCTGAAAGTATAAACAATGCTTATTATGATACACATTTGCTATACTATGATTGGCCTTTATTATGGAATTGGTCTGCAGGTCACACAACGGACATTTCCGGTGTTCTATCTAAGTCATTTTTTATTAATTTCTTCATAGTTTGTAATGTTCTACAAATGTTTTCACACCACACATAGACTACTTAACATACTCATATCTCGCAGGCATTTCCTCTTGAGGCATTAGGCGAGTTAAAACTCCTTGTCCTACACAGAAAATACTGTAATGTAAGTTAATGTACCTTGCTAAATGTGATAATAATCTTATAAATCGACTGTGTATAATAAAGGAATTATAAGCAATGGTGTTGAATTGAGCTATTTGCTCTGTACTTTGTACTTTGCCCGAAACACTTATATGTCACAAATGTGTGCAGATGGTGAAGGCAGCTGTGTGTTGCAGTGAGAAGCGTACTCGGTTGTGCTCTTGAGTCCAAGGTGGCCCAAAAAAAGCCTCGGCCCGTGGATAAACTGGGTCAAAGGAATGTGCTTAATGGGGTCAGGTCTGACTGGGCTTTAATCCCGGGCCCGTCTGACGGTTGTAAGCACATGGTATCCTGTGACACACACTCCTGGGCACGATTCCGTTCAGACACTACAGGGGTTCCAAAACTTTCTCACTCTGGCCAACATCCCGTGCATGCCACGTGTACAGTACTTCAATGGGCACAAGCACTGTACATGACACAAACCACTCTTGTTGGCGGAGAGACATTTTGATTGCAAGTTTAAAGCTTATTTCCTGCAATTCTACCCAGAGAAAATGTTGCAGTTTTAAAGCAAATTTTCTTGAAATTCTATACATTTTGCCATGTCTAATATGTATTCATGTGATATTTGAGTGACTCGAACACTACTACAAAATCTATGGGCTAAAAAACCTAGCTAAAAAAACTGTGTTTTGATCTGGACATTTCTGACAAGATATACTGAACAAATAAATGCAACTTGTAAAGTGTTGGTCCCATGTTTCATGAGATGAAATAAAAAATCAGAGACATTTCCAATATGCACAAAAAGCTTATTTCTCTCAAATTTTGTGCACAAATTTGTTTACATCCCTGGAGACAATAAAAGGCCACTTTAAAATGTGCTGTTTTGTCACACAACACAATGCCACAGATGTCTCAAGTTTTGAGAGAGCATGCAATTGGCATGCTGACTGCAGGAATGTCCACCAGAGCTGTTGCCAGAGAATTTAATGTTAATTTCTCTGTCATAAGCCGCCTCCAATGGCGTTTTGTATGGTGTCGTGTGGGAAAGCGGTTTGCTGATGTCAACGCTATGAACAGAGTGCCCCGTGGTGGAAGTGGGGTTATGGTATGGGCAGGCAGAAGCTACGGACAACAAACACAATTGTATTTTATTGATGGCAATCTGAAGGCACAGAGATACCATGATGAAGATCCTGAGGCCCGTTGTCGTGCAATTCATCCGCCGTCATCACCTTATGTTTCATGCTGCTGGTATGCCAACATACCATCTTGCTTCCCACCTGCTGGCTTGCTTCTGAAGCTAAGCAGGGATGGTCCTGGTCAGTCCCTGGATGGTAGACCAGATGCTGCTGGAAGTGGTGTTGGAGGGCCAGTAGGAGGCACCCTTTCCTCTGGTCTAAAAACATATCCCAATACCCCAGGGCAATGATTGGGGACATTGCCCAGTGTAGGTTGCTGTTTTTCAGATGGGATGTTAAACAGGTTTTCTGACTTTCTGTGGTCAATAAAAGATCCCATGGCACTTATTGTAAGAGTAGTAACCCCGGTGTCCTGGCTAAATTCCCAATCTGGCCCTCATACCATAATGGTCATCTAATCATCCCCAGCTTACCATTGGCTCATTCATCCCCTCTCCTGTAACTATTCCCCAGGTCATTGCTGTAAATGAGAATGTGTTCTCAGTCAACTTACCTGGTAAAATAAGGGTAAAATAAAACAAAATTCATGATAATGCACAGCCCCATGTTGCAAGGATCTGTACACAATTCCTGGAAGCTGAAAATATCCATGACCTGCATACTCACCAGACATGTCACTCATTGAGCATGTTTGGGATGCTCTGAATTGATGTGTACAACAGTGTGGTCCAGTTCCTACCAATATCCTGCAACTTCACACAGCCATCGAAGAGGAGTGGGACAATGTTCCGCAGGCCACTATCAACAGTCGGATCGACTCTATGCGAAGGAGATGTGTCGTGCTGCACGAGGTAAATGGTGGTCACACCAGATACGGACTGTTTCTGATCCACGCACCTACTTTTTTTGAACCAACAGATGCATATCTGTATTCCCAGTCATGTGAAATCCATAAATTAGGGCCTGATAAATATATTTCAATTGACTGATTTCCTCAGTAAAATCTTTGAAATTATTGCATGTTGCGTTTATATTTTTGTTTAGTATATAAATATCTCTCTAAGGTCTGAAATGACTGACATGACAAGAGGAACTGATGATGCACTTCCCAATTTAGAAATGTCACCTTGTGCATTCTACTATTACCACTTCCACGAGTAAGTTGAAAGCTGGACTGAGTTCCTTAAAAAACAAACACCCCCCGCTGCCGACCCACAACACAACAGCAGCAGGAAAACACCCTATCTACCACTGTGTTAATGTGAATTCAAGGAAGAAGTTGGCCGGAATAAGGTTGGATCAGCAAGTTTCTGGGAGACGGTCTGCATCCATAGTGGGCCATAAACCCCATGTTCCCTTGCATATAATGGTAAAAGCTCGGAGGGTGTTGGGTGAGACTTTTCTCTCTGGGGTGAGACATGGTGGAGGTCAGAACAGAGGAAACCACAATAATAAGTGAAAGAAAGACACATCGGGAAGAGCTGAGACTGGCACAGTGCCACAGAGGTGTGAAGTCTGCTGTGGTTCAACATCAGTCCATGTGTGGTGTGAATGGGGAGGGAAGGCCATCAAGCAGCTACTGTTCTACCATGGCTTCAGGGCATTTGATGCTACTGTTATGTCCGGGCCAAAACACTTCCATCATCTATCTAGCCCCCGACAGTGGAGCAGGTGTGAGGTAGCAATGACCAAAGGTTTATAGCTACTTTCAGATATCCCTCTGCTTCTGACACTCATCCCAACATTTAAGTCATGTACCAGGCTCTCTTATGCAAAGCAACTGAAAGTAGCGTGTGCATACATTTTCAGACTGGTCCCACATGGGTATAGAACCCACAACCTCAGCATTGCAAGTGCCATGCTCTACCAACTGCACCACACAAGACCATCCATAACAGTCTTCCCATCCATAATATTGATGACTAATTTCTAACTGCACAGTCTCTGTAATTCCCCCCAATGCTTTCATCTGCAATCCTCCTCAGCTCCCCTCTTCCCACCATGATCACATCTGTAATTGGGATATCAAAATGGAAATAACTTGAAAATATGGCATTGCCATGGTGACCAGGGAGGGTAGAAAGGTGTGGGGAGGGTAGTAAATTGTGCTGTGGAATGCATGATTAAAATAATAACGCAGACACAAAATAGTTCATTACGCAAAAGAGAGCGGGATAGGATGGGAATGAGAGAAGAGGGGGAGAGGAGAAGGACACAGAGGATACAAGAAGTGAGAGTGAGCGTGTCAGGTAGAGGAGGGGGAGAGGAGAAGGACACAGAGGATACAGGAAGAGAGAGTGAGCGTGTCAGGTAGAGGAGGGGGAGAGGAGAAGGACACAGAGGATACAGGAAGAGAGAGTGAGCGTGTCAGGTAGAGGGGGAGAGGAGAAGGACACAGAGGATACAGGAAGAGAGAGTGAGCGTGTCAGGTAGAGGAGGGGGAGAGGAGAAGGACACAGAGGATACAGGAAGAGAGAGTGAGCGTGTCAGGTAGAGGAGGGGGAGAGGAGAAGGACACAGAGGTTACAGGAAGTGAGAGTGAGCGTGTCAGGTAGAGGAGGGGGAGAGGAGAAGGACACAGAGGATACAGGAAGTGAGAGTGAGCGTGTCAGGTAGAGGAGAGGGAGAGGAGAAGGACACAGAGGATACAGGAAGAGAGAGTGAGCGTGTCAGGTAGAGGAGGGGGAGAGGAGAAGGACACAGAGGATACAGGAAGTGAGAGTGAGCGTGTCAGGTAGAGGAGAGGGAGAGGAGAAGGACACAGAGGATACAGGAAGAGAGTGTGAGCGTGTCAGGTAGAGGAGAAGGACACAGAGGATACAGGAAGAGAGAGTGAGCGTGTCAGGTAGAGGAGGGGGAGAGGAGAAGGACACAGAGGATACAGGAAGAGAGAGTGAGCGTGTCAGGTAGAGGAGGGGGAGAGGAGAAGGACACAGAGGATACAGGAAGAGAGAGTGAGCGTGTCAGGTAGAGGAGGGGGAGAGGAGAAGGACACAGAGGTTACAGGAAGTGAGAGTGAGCGTGTCAGGTAGAGGAGGGGGAGAGGAGAAGGACACAGAGGATACAGGAAGTGAGAGTGAGCTTGTCAGGTAGAGGAGAGGGAGAGGAGAAGGACACAGAGGATACAGGAAGAGAGTGTGAGCGTGTCAGGTAGAGGAGAAGGACACAGAGGATACAGGAAGAGAGAGTGAGCGTGTCAGGTAGAGGAGGGGGAGAGGAGAAGGACACAGAGGATACAGGAAGAGAGAGTGAGCGTGTCAGGTAGAGGAGGGGGAGAGGAGAAGGACACAGAGGATACAGGAAGAGAGAGTGAGCGTGTCAGGTAGAGGAGGGGGAGAGGAGAAGGACACAGAGGATACAGGAAGAGAGTATGTGGGTGTGTGTGAGGGGAAGGGGAGAGGGAGGGGAGAGGGAGGTAGCAGATATGGAGGCGAAAGAGGCGAGAGAGAGGGGAGAAGGAGAGGAGAGGGAAGGGAGGGGAGAGGAGAGGGAGAGAGAGGTTAGAGAGGGGAGAGAGATAGGAGAAGGAAGGGAGAGGAGAGAGGTGAGAGAGCTGGCAAGCAGGGAGATTTTCAGCAGAACACAGCAATAAGTCAATAGAACAGAACAGAACCTCTGAGTCTTGCAGACAATACGACACACTGTGCTGCCATACTAGGTTCTACCCCCATCCCAACATAACATTAACACCCCCCACACCCCTTCACTACAACCCCTCCCTACAAACCTTTAGCCCCACCCATCGTAAAACAGCCCACCCCAATCCAAACACCCATATATCCTAACACCGCCAAATGTGGCCCTGGTCCTCCACTACCTCCAACAGTACACATTTATATTGTTACCCTGGTCCTCCACTACCCCCAACAGTACACATTTATATTGTAACCCTGGTCCTCCACAACCCCCAACAGTACACATTTATATTGTAACCCTGGTCCTCCACAACCCCCAACAGTACACATTTATATTGTAACCCTGGTCCTCCACAACCCCCAACAGTACACATTTATATTGTAACCCTGGTCCTCCACAACCCCCAACAGTACACATTTATATTGTTACCCTGGTCCTCCACAACCCCCAACAGTACACATTTATATTGTAACCCTGGTCCTCCACAACCCCCAACAGTACACATTTATATTGTTACCCTGGTCCTCCACAACCCCCAACAGTACATATTTATATTGTAACCCTGGTCCTCCACTACCCCCAACAGTACACATTTATATTGTAACCCTGGTCCTCCACAACCCCCAACAGTACACATTTATATTGTAACCCTGGTCCTCCACTACCCCCAACAGTACACATTTATATTGTAACCCTGGTCCTCCACAACCCCCAACAGTACACATTTATATTGTAACCCTGGTCCTCCACAACCCCCAACAGTACACATTTATATTGTTACCCTGGTCCTCCACTACCTCCAACAGTACACATTTATATTGTAACCCTGGTCCTCCACAACCCCCAACAGTACACATTTATATTGTAACCCTGGTCCTCCACTACCCCCAATAGTACACATTTATATTGTAACCCTGGTCCTCCACTACCCCAATAGTACACATTTATATTGTAACCCTGACCCTGGTCCTCCACTACCCCAACAGTACACATTTATATTGTAACCCTGGTCCTCCACTACCCCCAACAGTACACATTTATATTGTTAACCCTGGTCCTCCACTACCCCCAACAGTACACATTTATATTGTTACCCTGGTCCTCCACAACCCCCAACAGTACACATTTATATTGTTACCCTGGTCCTCCACAACCCCCAACAGTACACATTTATATTGTAACCCTGGTCCTCCACTACCCCCAACAGTACACATTTATATTGTAACCCTGGTCCTCCACTACCCCCAACAGTACACATTTATATTGTTACCCTGGTCCTCCACTACCCCCAACAGTACACATTTATATTGTTACCCTGGTCCTCCACAACCCCCAACAGTACACATTTATATTGTAACCCTGGTCCTCCACTACCCTGAACAGTACACATTTATATTGTAACCCTGGTCCTCCACAACCCCCAACAGTACACATTTATATTGTAACCCTGGTCCTCCACAACCCCCAACAGTACACATTCATATTGGAACCCTGGTCCTCCACTACCCCCAACAGTACACATTTATATTGTTACCCTGGTCCTCCACTACCCCCAACAGTACACATTTATATTGTTACCCTGGTCCTCCACTACCCCCAACAGTACACATTTATATTGTAACCCTGGTCCTCCACTACCCTCAACAGTACACATTTATATTGTAACCCTGGTCCTCCACTACCCCCAACAGTACACATTCATATTGTAACCCTGGTCCTCCACTACCCCCAACAGTACACATTTATATTGTAACCCTGGTCCTCCACAACCCCCAACAGTACACATTTATATTGTAACCCTGGTCCTCCACTACCCCCAACAGTACACATTTATATTGTTACCCTGGTCCTCCACAACCCCCAATAGTACACATTTATATTGTTACCCTGGTCCTCCACAACCCCCAACAGTACACATTTATATTGTTACCCTGGAGCACACCGGATTCAACTTGTTTACTAATCATCAAGCCCTCAATGAGCTGAATGAGGTGTGTTTGTCCAGGGATACAATATATATGTGTACTGTTGGGGGTAGTAGAGGACCAGCGATGTTAAACACGGTGTAACGGCAGTCTACTTCGTCCTCCTCCTCAGACGAAGAGAGGCGAGAAGGATCAGAGGATCAGAGGTTACAGTACCCCCCCCCTGAGGTGCGGACTCCGAACGCACCCCTAAAACTCAAGGGGAGGGTCTGGGTGGGCATCTGTCCGCGGTGGCGGCTCCGGCGGTGGACGAGGACACCACTCCACCACTGTCTTTGTCCCCCTCCTTAGCGTCCTTTGAGTGGCGACCCTCGCCCACGACCTTGGCCTAAGAATCCTCCCCAAGGCCCCCACATGATTTAGGAGGTAGCTCAGGACAGAGAGGTAGCTCCGGACAGAGGGGCAACTCCGGACAGAGAGGCAGCTCCGGACTGAATGGCAGCTCCGGACTGAATGGCAGCTCCGGACTGAATGGCAGCTCCGGACTGAGTGGCAGCTCCGGACTGAGTGGCAGCTCCGGACTGGGTGGCAGCTCCGGACTGGGTGGCAGCTCCGGACTGTGTGGCAGCTCATGACTGGGTGGCAGCTCATGACTGGGTGGCAGCTCATGACTGGAGGGCAGCTCATGACTGGAGGGCAGCTCATGACTGGAGGGCAGCTCATGACTGGAGGGCAGCTCATGACTGGAGGGCAGCTCATGACTGTAGGGCAGCTCATGACTGTAGGGCAGCTCATGACTGTAGGGCAGCTCATGACTGTAGGGCAGCTCATGACTATAGGGCAGCTCATGACTGTAGGGCAGCTCTGGCAGCTCCTGACTGTCTGGCGGCTCTGGCAGCTCCTGACTGTCTGGCGGCTCTGGCAGCTCCTGACTGTCTGGCGGCTCTGGCAGCTCCTGACTGTCTGGCGGCTCTGGCAGCTCCTGACTGTCTGGCGGCTCTGGCAGCTCCTGACTGGCTGGCGGCTCTGGCAGCTCCTGACTGGCTGGCGTCTCTGGCAGCTCCTGACTGGCTGGCGTTTCTGGCAGCTCCTGACTGGCTGGCGTCTCTGGCAGCTCCTGACTGGCTGGCGTCTCTGGCAGCTCCTGACTGGCTGGCGTCTCTGGGAGAAGGAACAGTGTGTACAGGGCTCTGGAGACGCACAGGAGGCTTGGTGCGTGGTGCCGGAACTGGAGGTACTGGGCTGGAGACACGCACCACAGGGAGAGTGCGTGGAGGAGGAACAGGGCTCTGGAGACGCACTGGAAGCCTGGTGCGTGGTGTAGGCACTGGTGGTACTGGGCTGGAGCGGGAAGGTAGCGCCGGATATACCGGACCGTGCAGGCGTACTGGCTCCCTTGAGCACTGAGCCTGCCCAACCTTACCTGGTTGCATGCTCCCCGTAGCCTGTCCAGTGCGGGGAGGTGGAATAACCCGCACTGGGCTGTGTTGGCGAACCGGGGACACCATGCGTAAGGCTGGTGCCATGTACACCGGCCCGAGGAGACGTACTGGAGGCCAGATATGTAGAGCCGGCTTCATGGCACTTGGCTCAATGCTCACTCTAGCCCGCCCAGTGCGGGGAGGTGGAATAACCCGCACCGGGCTATGCACCCGTACAGGAGACACCGTGCGCTCCTCCGCATAACACGGTGTCTGCCCGTACTCCCGCTCTCCACGGTAAGCATGGGAAGTGGGCGCAGGTTTCCTACCTGCCCTCGCCACACTACCCTTTAGCCCCCCCCCCCCCAAGAAATTTTTTGGGTTTCTTCACGGGCTTCCAGCCACGCTTCCGTGCTGCCTCCTCATACCACCGCTCCTGGGCTTTAGCTGCCTCCATCTCTTCCAGAGAGCGGCGATATTCTCCAACCTTAGCCCAGGGTCCTTCTCCGTTCAATATTTGCTCCCATGACCATTCCTCCTGGTACCGCTGCTGCTGTCGCTGCTGCCCGTTGCCACGCTGCTTGATCCGGGTTTGGTGGGTGGTTCTGTAACGGCAGTCTACTTCGTCCTCCTCCTCAGACGAGGAGAGGCGAGAAGGATCAGAGGACCAATGTGCAGCGTGATAATTAGACATAATGAATTTAATAGGACAAAACAAAAACACGATACAAACTGACAAAACACACTAACCGTCACAGTCCTTGCTGGTGCAGACAAAACACAAAGACAGGAAACAACCACCCACAATCCCCAACACAAAACAAGCCACCTATATATGATTCTCAATCAGGGACAACGATTGACAGCTGTCTCTGATTGAGAACCATATCAGGCTGAACATAGAAACAGACGAACTAGACACACAACATAGAATTCCCACCCAGCTCACGTCCTGACCAACACTAAACAAGCAAAACACATAAGAACTCTGGTCAGGACGTTACACACGGACTTAAAGGGAGGAAAGCCAGGTATTACTGTTAATATGATAATGGTAGTATTATTGTAAATTCTTATGTAATCCCATCCCTTTAACAGAGATATCCATCCGTAGTCCTGGGATTTCAAATGTCATTGCGCTAACCAACCCTATGAGGAGCTGACCCACTTCTGACGGTATAATGTTCTCATAAATGAAACAGTAATGGAATACTATTGTTGTGACCTGAAGTGCTGAACCACAGTGAGGAACATGTGGATGAAACAAAGGCTGTACACCATGAGGGTGGGGTGAAACATCAGCACAGAGCGCAGGTGAAGGGCCCTGCAAGAGCATTCACACACACACACACACACACACACACACACACACACACACACACACACACACACACACACACACACACACACACACACACACACACACACACACACACACACACACACACACACACACACACACACAAATTAAGAAGCTGAATACCTAGAATTCGCTACAGAAGTTGAAAATGGCCAACTAAATATTTTTTCTCTGCATGTCTAATTGTCAGTGATTGTGCTTGGTGTAGATCTGTAGTGAGATATAGAATAGTCATAATATTGATCCTAATCACACTAGGGGAGCCAATATGGAGTGATTAGTCACACCAAGAACATACCAGCAGCTAGACAGGCCACACACACAGGCCACCACATCCACACACATAGGCCACACACATCCACACATATAGGCCACACACATAGGTCACATATATAGGCCACACACATAGGCCACACACACAGGCCACACACATTCACACACACATAGGCCACACACTCACACACATAGGCCACACACATAAAGGACTTGTTGAATAGTGATTTTCCAGCTCAAAGTGGTTTACAATATAATGAGGTGGGGGGGTTCACCTCATCCTCTCACACAATGCAGTGCCATGTGTTCTGGCTTCACTGAACACACACACACACACACAGGAGGCATCTTTGTTGTGTGATTTCCTAAAGGGATAAGGGTGGGACTTGAACTCCCCTGAGTGTCAGCAAGGTGGGGGGACACAGAGAGATAGAAAAAAGGAGATAAATTAATTTGGGAAAGAAACACACGAAAACACCACAAGCAAAATGAAAAAGAAACAAATATAATTGCCTGCAGTAGGTGAAACTGGAGAAAATAAGAGCCTGCAGTAGGTTAAACTGGAGACTGCAGAGAAGTTCTTACAAAAATGACATTTGAGCACCCCCTAGAGGCAAAATGTATTTTTCCTCTTCCCAGGCTGAGGACCAATGTTAACCTGCATGGTTCCTGGCTTGGTACCAAATAACAACATGGAATCATCTTCAACCCCCCCTCCCCAAAAAGGTGCCATGACACTGCTTTTTTTTCAGAAAGCTTACTTTAATTATTGTATTGTTTTATAGCTCATTTACAACAAGCAATTCACTGAAATTAAACATATTAGTTTGCTTGATATTGTTATCTTTTGCAAGATAAATAATTTTAAACATATTTTCAGCATCAGTTGACTTTGTCGTAATTTATCATCAGTCTTTTCAGTAAAAATTAATATATATTTTGTTTAGGAGTATCACACTATGATATGGATGACAAACAGAGAATAAGAATTACATTACATTTTTCAAATAAAGAAATTGATAACATATTATTATTCCATTCGTGTAGAATGTTTGTTCTTGTGTGTGTGTGTCTGCGTGTGTGTGTGTATGTATGTGTATGTGCATATATGTGTGTGTGTGTGACCCACCCAAAGTGATGTGTTCCTGTGTATTAGAGGTTGTTGCAGGGCTGTGGGCTCAGGTCCCAGTGCTGAGGCTCTGATGGTTTCTCTAATGTCCAATCAACAGTGTGCATGGCCAGAGAGTCCCACGCCCCACACGACCCCCACACGACCCCAACATCTCTCTATTTACAATAGTTCTGGCCACTC
The DNA here is from genome assembly GCF_016432855.1 of Salvelinus namaycush. Classification (NCBI taxonomy): domain Eukaryota; kingdom Metazoa; phylum Chordata; class Actinopteri; order Salmoniformes; family Salmonidae; genus Salvelinus; species Salvelinus namaycush. The sequence continues at coordinate 30,927,642 of NC_052332.1, read as the reverse complement.
CCCCAAAACTGAGAATGTGCAAAAAAAAAATATATATAATAAAATATACAGACTTCTAAGTGAGTAAAACTGAAAGAGCGAGAGCAGTTTACAATAAATAATCAATCCAAAACATTAACACTTTCCATTTCTCACTGGGAAAAGCAAGTGAGACAAAATAATGGAACAATAAATATGAACGGTCACTTCCACCTGTAACTTCACTCTTTTAAACATCAAATCAAATGTTCTAAACAATGTTTAAATAAATGCAAACTAGTGTCTGTAAACCCCTGGAATTCATATTGTATTCTGTCTGATTCTCACTCCCTCTATCAATACCTGTATTAATGCTGTCAGTGCAAATTATTACTAGGCTTGTATATATTTTAAGACACACAAACCCACTCTCATTGCATATCATCATTACACCATTGCACTAAATCTCAAGAGCCTGGCACTCACACACACGAGCAAGAACACACACGCACACAGACACACTCACAGTTGCACAACCACCCACATACAACACACACCATATTTTTTATCCCATCCAATATTACTGTATTATATACTGCACCTCCAACCAGGAAGTGAGATGTGTAACTGGAGATAAATAATCGAGGCTCAGTTATATCTCAGTTATATCTCAGATGTATCTCAGGTACATCTCAGGTACATCTCAGTTAGATCTCAGTTATAGCTCAGTTATAGCTCAGTTACAGCTCAGTTACAGCTCAGTTACAGCTCAGTTACAGCTCAGTTACAGCTCAGTTGTAGTTCAGTTATAGTCCAGTTATAGTTCACGTACATCTCAGTTACAGCTCAGTTACAGCTCAGTTACATCTCAGTTACATCTCAGTTACATCTCAGTTACATCTCAGTTACAGCTCAGTTATAGTCCAGTTATAGTTCACGTACATCTCAGTTACATCTCAGTTATAGCTCAGTTACAGCTCAGTTACATCTCAGTTACATCTCAGTTACATCTCAGTTACATCTCAGTTACAGCTCAGTTATAGTCCAGTTATAGTTCACGTACATCTCAGTTACATCTCAGTTACATCTCAGTTACATCTCAGTTACATCTCAGTTATAGCTCAGTTACATCTCAGTTACATCTTAGTTATAGCTCAGTTATATATAAATTATAGCTCAGTTACATCTCAGTTATATCTTAGATGTAGCTCAGGTACATCTCAGTTACATCTCAGTTACATCTCAGTTACAGCTCAGTTACAGCTCAGTTACAGCTCAGTTATAGCTCAGTTACAGCTCAGTTATAGTCCAGTTATAGTTCACGTACATCTCAGTTACAGCTCAGTTACAGCTCAGTTATAGCTCAGTTACATCTCAGTTACATCTCAGTTACATCTCAGTTACATCTCAGTTACAGCTCAGTTATAGTCCAGTTATAGTTCACGTACATCTCAGTTACATCTCAGTTATAGCTCAGTTACATCTCAGTTACATCTTAGTTATAGCTCAGTTATATATAAATTATAGCTCAGTTACATCTCAGTTATAGCTCAGTTACATCTCAGTTATAGTTCAGTTATATATCAATTATATCTCAGTTACATCTCAGTTATAGCTCAGTTATATATCAATTATAGTTCAGTTATATATCAATTATAGCTCAGTTACATCTCATTTATAGTTCAGTTACAGCTCACGTACATCTCAGTTACATCTCAGTTATAGCTAAGTTACATCTCAGTTATAGTTCAATTACATCTAAGTTACATCTCAGTTATAGTTCAATTACATCTAAGTTACATCTCAGTTATAGTTCAATTATAGCTAAGTTACATCTCAGTTATAGTTCAGTTATAGCTCAGTTATAGTTCAGTTATATCTCAGTTACATCTCAGTTATAGCTAAGTTACATGTCAGTTATAGTTCAATTACAGCTAAGTTACATCTCAGTTATAGTTCAAATATAGCTAAGTTACATCTCAGTTATAGTTCAATTATAGCTAAGTTACATCTCAGTTATAGCTCTGTTACAGCTCAGTTATGTCTCTGTTATATCTCAGTTATATCTCAGTTACATCTCAGTTATATCTCAGTTACATCTCTGTTACAGCTCAGTTATATCTCAGTTATGTCTCAGTTATAGCTCAGTTATAGTTCAGCTATTATGTGTTTCTTTGTGTGTTTGTTTGTCAGGACTGTGTTGTGTGGAGGGGGAAATCAAGCAAAGTCAATGACCAAAACAAGTCACCAAACACAAGAGAAACATTACCCAAAGAAAGCAATAGAAAATTGTTGAAGAGATTGACATTTTACAGTCTCTAACTCCTGTTAGAAATCGTCATTAAAAATATATATTTATATAGGCCATTTTGTCTGTTAAACGTGTTATATATAAGTAGCCTTCATGTGTGACGAAACAAAGAGAGAGAGAAAGAAAGAGGCAGAGAAAGAGTGGTCGGGAGGAAGAGGAAGAGCGTCCACACACACACACACACACACACACACACACACACACACACACACACACACACACACACACACACACACACACACACACACACACACACCACTGCTCAGAGCGGCCAGTGAGAACACTGTGTGTGGGTTGTTGAGGGGTCTTTTTGGAAGAGTGAACAGAGAATTGGCTGCGGGGCTCTTCACACTAAGGAGCTGAACATAAGAATTCTGCTGTTGTGCATTAAGAGAACATTCAGCCTGGGATCTGCCTGTCTGTTGCAAACAAGCAGAACAACCAGTGCTTTTGGAGAACAGCCAGGTGGATTAGAACTACTGTACGGCTGACTGTGTGTGCGGTACAGAAGAGACCCAGTGGTTATACTGTGAGGTCTTCCATTGTCAATGCACACAGTGAGTTTGCACACAAGAAAGACACCCCCCTCTTTCCCTGTCTGCACCGCTCTGCTCCTCTCTCTGTTGAGACATGCTAAAAACCTCCCACCATCAAAACGGAGGGGAAAACAGAAAGACGGGTGGCCATTCTTCTTCTTCTTTTTCTCTGTTGGTTCTTCTTAATATCCATCATTTTCCTCAACTCCCATCTCTGAGTCCTCTGAGGACGCATGCACAAGTTCAACTTTTGAGTTTTAATTTGTGCTGCTTTTAAAAAATGTCCTTGCAATGCTTTTCGTGGGTGATTGAGCAAATGCCAGTCTTGGTTAGTGGGATGTTGTTCATAGAGCAAAGCCTCTTCACTAGAAAAGAGCCTCCTCTGGATTAGAGGAACCCACTAGGATCTGTGTGTCCTTCCATAGTCTATTCACTCTCCTTCTCTCTCTCTCTCTCTCTCCCTCCTTTTCATGTCCTGAAAGGAGAGAGGGGAGATAGGAGGAGGAGAGAAGGAGGAGGAGAGAAGGCTAAGGGATATAAAAAAGGAAGGATCAGATGGATGCTGATGGTTTTGCCACCTTGTCGGCGGGGATGTCAAAGGCAGCCAATGAGACAGAGAGAAGGAGAGGGAGAGATGGTGGATCATTTACCCTGTGCTAATCCCGGGGACGCCCCCTGCCCTGCCCTGCCACACCCAACTGGGTCACCCCTGTCCAGTCTTTCTCAGTACTCACCACACATTGATAATATATTCATATTTATTAAATACCGTCCATGTCTATCTCTCTGTGTTTCTATTCATGTGTCTCTTTTAGTGTTATTCTGTGTCTCTCTCTCTCTGTGTGATTATGTTTCCCCTCCTGTCTCTATCTTCACGTGTCCCTCTGTCTGTCTGTCTCGGTGTCCTTCTCTCTCTGTCTCTCTGCCCTGGTTGGGCTGGAGGGCAGACTGTCTGAGGGTGGTTGGGGTTATGGGGCAGCCTCACAGCCTCTCCCGGGTGGGGATCCAGATGTAAGGCCCCGACTGCTCCTCGATCACCGTCTTCACCTTGTGGTAAACCTCCTCGAAGCTGTCTCCTTCCACCACAGCTGGAGAGGGAGAGAGAGAGGGAGAGAGAGAGATAGAGATACAGAGAGAGAGAGAAATAGAGAGAAATAGAGAGATAGAGAGAGAAATAGAGAGAGAGAGAAATAGAGAGAAATAGAGAGATAGAGAGAGAGAAATAGAGAGAGAGAGAAATAGAGAGATAGAGAGAGAAATAGAGAGAGGGCGAGAGAGCGAGAGAGAGAAATAGAGAGAGAGAGAAATAGAGAGAGAGAGCGAGAGAGAGAAATAGAGAGAGAGAGAGAGAGAGAAATAGAGAGAGAGAGAGAGAGAGAGAGAGAGAGAGAGAGAGAGAGAGAGAGAGAGAGAGAGAGAAATAGAGAGAGAGCGAAATAGAGAGAGTGAGATAGAGAGTGAGACATAGAGAGAGAGAAATAGAGAGAGTGAGACAGAGAGAGAGAAATAGAGAGAGAGAGAGAGAGAGAGAGAAATAGAGAGAGAGGGAGAGAGAGAGAGAGAGAAATAGAGAGAGAGAAATAGAGAGAGAGGGAGAGAGAGAGAGAGAGAGAGAGAGAGAAATAGAGAGAGAGAGAAATAGAGAGAGAGAGAAATAGAGAGAGAGAGAGAGGGAGAGAGAGAGAGAGGGAGAGAGAGAGAGGGCGAGATAGAGAGACAATGTCAGATATGTATCTGTGTGTGGTGTCACGCATAACATTTTTATGAGCAAACATGAAGATCAAGTCACACTCCACATGCAGAGTTAGAGGCTAATTAGGTCAACACATTCCTGCTTCATGGAATTACAGCCCACAGTGTTCTAGACAGTGTTACCTGAGAAACACTCTAGAAAGTCCTGTTCCAGTTTGAGAGCGCGGTCCATGCCCTTTCTGGCCTGCTCTTCTGTCAGTCGAGTGTTGATCTCTCTGCATAACAACAACAACACACACACACAATTATATAGCTAGTGTGTGAGTCTGTGTGTCTGTGTCTGTGTATGTAAGTGTGTGTGTATGTATGTGTTGTGTGTGTACATACAGGACATTCTCCAGTGACTTGGGCCGGACAAAGATGGCGACGGGGTGAAGCTGAGCGGCCTGTAGTCTGCGGACAGCATTGGCCGATACGTCCAGTATACAGTGTTTTCCTTGCTACTCATAGCAAAGGAGGGGTAAGGGTAGGGAGAGATGGAGGAAGAGAGAGGAGGGGGAAGGGAACATTGGGGAGGGGGCAGGGGGAGAGAACAGAGGGAGAGAACAGAGGGAGGGAGAGAGAGAAGGGGGAGAGAACAGAGGGAGGGAGAGAGAGAAGGGGGAGAGAACAGAGGGAGGGAGAGAGAGAAGGGGGAGAGAACAGAGGGAGGGAGAGAGGGGAGGGGATTCAATCAGCCAGATCCCTTTTCACTTCGTAAGCCAATCAATACAGAACAACAGCTGTTGTTGTGAGCATATTAAATAATGTAGATTGGCCTAATGTATCATCCCTCTCATGTAATATAATATAAATATCACAATGATGATGTATCTCCAAAGCTTGTTTCACAGGGTCTCTGATCTGTGCTGTCTGTACCTGCTCTGCCACCTGGCGGACGCTCTGAACGCTGGTGCCGTACAGGTGGCTGTTGTACTGGCCCGCCTCGATGAAACGGTGGCTCTGGATGTCCTTCTCCATTTGTTCCCGTGACGACACAAAGTGGTAGTCCCGCCCGTCCACCTCGTACTCACGCTTGGGCCGTGTGGTGTCTGTAGGGGAAGGGCCAAGTGGTCATTCAGGCTGTTAATCAATCCCCCTGTCAATAGATCAATGTAAACCACTGGAGTACTAAGCAGGCAAATGGTTATTCTGTGAAGGGTCAATACTTACGAGGGACACAAGATCCAAACTTGTCAGGGAACTCCGACAGCAGGTCATCATTTACCCTGTCCTTTATGGGACCCAATATTATGATGGGCCTGGCATAATGGACTATGTAGAGAGAGAGGAGAGGTAAGAGGGGATGAATTAGACATGGAATGGGCAGAAACATAAGTATAGTGTGAAAGAATATTACTTCAAAGTGTATTCTCACCCTCCACTTGTGTGACTGTTTCATAGCTGTGTTGAGAATCATCCCTCCCTGGAAGCAGAACACAACAATACCAGTCAGTCAGAGCCAGTCAGTCAGCTAGTCAAAGAGTCAGTCAGCAGTCAGTCAGTCAGTCAGTAGTCAGT